>NC_056729.1:333589297-333726797 GCF_019279795.1 Protopterus annectens | reverse complement strand
ATACAATGGCATGTCACTGTTATAAAGGAAATAAAAAGAAAACAGCTACAGATAAATATCACAGGAAACTCTCAAAGCTTGATTATGCAAGCATAGCAGACATCTTTTAAATGTTGCTTCTGCCTGCACCAGGTAACATTTGCAGTATTTGTGTTTTGGAATTATCATGACAAACATGAGAGAATATCTGGAAACGTTAGGACCAAAGTGAAGTTGAACATGTTATGGCACAAAGATGTGCACATATGTATGAGTACTTAAAACACTATGACATTAAAGTGTTAAATGTTTAGGTGCCACCAGATGTTATCAAGTCCAGTAACAAACTGAAATAAGGTCACCATATGTAATTTTTGCTTTTAATACTTGTGATCTCGTTTCACTGAAGCAAGTCATTCCAAGAACACAACACAACAAATGCAGTTAAATTAACTGAAAAGAAATACTAAAAACGACATTTCCTCTTGATGGCTTTATGTCACTGATTTTGTAATTCTCTAAGCTATCTTGAATCTTTTAGGTAATCTAAACAGCCTAAAAAAGCTCTTACCTCCCAGAAATAAGATGTTGAAGACAGAATTGAAGGGCCAGTGGAGAGTACAAAGACATCATTTTCTGTGGAATGCACATTTCAACCATGGCTGACAAATTTAAGTCAGTTACATTATTTCAGGCCATTTCTGACTCTCATTTCACTTAAGACTACCAGTTTCATTGCTGATATTGAATCATAGTAGACCATATACAACAAAATTACCTCAAGGCTAGTTATCAGTAATACCACTAAATGCCAGTTATCTGTAATATCCACACCTTGTATTAATGCAGTGAATGATACATCTCTGTTCACCATCAAAGTTGCACAGATACTCTGGGAAAATTTCATAACCATTTTATGATGACATTAGAAAATCATTTCAATGCACTACGTTAACAAAGCCTTTCCAAAAATGATATTAATTAGTTAAAGAATTACAATGTTACTCTTTCCCAGAGAACAGTCCTGATTTTGACAGTTATGCCCTGAAAATAAATACATAAATAAATAAATAAAACAAAATGTAATATTTTATCAGAAAATAATTTTTAAGTTTCCTCACTATGTTACATTAAACTATGCTGCTGTATATTAAACACCTTAATATAAAACATTAGAAACAGTTATTTGTTTATCTCTTGCTCTTGATGCTAATAATTAATATATATTGAAGATATCCAGATAGATAGAGATCATGGAATCGTTTTGTCCAGGACAGACAGAAAGCTATCTAAGTACAGAACGTATACTGGCACACTTGCTGTACTCATGTCCTGACACTTTCTAGGCTTGCTTTTATGAGGTTATGTGTACAGGACAATACGTTATCCTCTTTTTAACCTAGAACTAACAAATAAAGTACTGGGGCAACATGATGTTTCGTTATCTACAAAAAAGTCCACAGAAGAGGTAATTCTTATAATACAGTAGCAAAATCAACCCATTAGCAAAATGATTCAGAACTATTGCCATTTGTAGCACTACTCAATAGGTCAGATGTTGAGGTGGTTTTATAGCTCCTTCTGAGTTATGGCGCTTGTTCGAACCTCACTAACACTATTCTCACTATAATGCTCAATAGTCTTTGGTGTAGAGTCAGGGAGCAAGTTAAGACTGGAGACTGATTCATGCTTCTCACCTGGTATATCATCACAGTCCCTGTGCTAACCCACAGATTTCATTTCTTGCTAGGGGGCTCAGTAGCAAACTGATAGGACATGAGGACAAATGAAGATCCCAGAAAAAACAATAAAGTATAGAATGTGTGGTAACAATTCACCTGCAAGCCATTGTTAAACATGAAAGACCATTCCATATATTTCCATATGAAAAAAAAAACAATAATTGCCACAGTCTAATGACATATTAGACAGGGAAGTAAATACTGTGGGAAGAAATATCCGGGGAATTGTTATGGCTAGACTTGTATAGGCCCTAGGGCCGATAGTCTAGTACCAACCTATATTTACATATTTTACATATACTGGCAATATGCACAATGCAGAGAATAACTAATTTTGATGTGCAAATGCCATTATGGTTTGGATGAAGTGTTAATATACTACAGTGTAACAAATCAAGTCCATTGCAGATTCGTGTTGAGCAGCCAAAGGCAGTTTCAACAAATGCAAACAAACTGAAAACTGTTCGCTGAAACAAACTTCAGTGGACATTGGAAGAATTTTTTTTTTAGGGGTCAAGCCTCCCTACACCCCCCACATGGGGGGCACCTCCAGACCCCTGGACTTCTATATACCAATTCTGAGGTCACACAATAGTGATGAAAAAGTCAAACTTCACTGTCAGGATTTGTTAACACTCAGTGATAGCCCACTGGGGACAAGTGTCACTTTTCAAGAGCAGCTCAGGAGTACTGCCTGATGACGTCACACAGAAGACAAATGAAAGCTGAAGGAATAAAGATTCAGGAAGCAGCACATTAACAACTCATAGCCTTACTTATCTACACTAAGTACCAGACAAACTGCTACAGATCAAACACAGTGCATGTCACACGACTTCGTGCTATCCAATTTATTCATAGCTGATTATAAGCTGTGACCAGCTGGCATAATGGTTAAGGTCTTTGCCTTCCATACACAAGGTACAAGGTTTGATCCTGACCTCCAGTCATTGCCTGCTTGTAGCTTGCATGTTCTCCCTGTGTCACTGTAGGGTCCATCCCACATCTGAAAAACATGCTGAGTGTTTCCATCTCAAATTCACCAAAGAATGGAGCTGTGGCAGCAGCACAGACTCTACATAGTGCCCTATAGGGGGAAGAATTGTACAGACCAACAACTTTGGGCATCTACTGTGGGCTGAAGACTACTAATACTCATGTCCATTTTGAGGTTGAGGACCCAGCCGTCTCTGACCTATGTCAGGGACCCATGCTAATGGTGGGAGGAGTCTATTGGCCTGGGATAGCTCTGGATAGAGTGAAAGCTGGATGTAAATCCAATCAACCTGCTACACTCAGTATAGGTTAACTGATAGGATGGAGCTTGGAAGTGGATGACATGATGGTACAAAGGAGGGTTGGACATCTTATATATCCAAGAGACAAGATGGAAGGGCAGTGCAGCAAAGCCAATTGGCTTGGGATCCAGGGTCCACTACTCAGGAGGAGGATAGGCTAGAGATATTGTGGGAACTGTGGTGACACAGAGGCTTTAGAAGGCAGCAAGGGATGTCATCAGAATTAGTGACAGACTCTAGTGTAATGATAGAGCAGTATTCATAATCTCAACTAATGCCCCCCATCATGGTTGTGATAGTAAAGAGAAGAATACATTCAGACAGCAGTCGCAGGACCTACCAGATAAAGCAGGACAACATGAATTGGTGGATATTAAGTGCATGGGTCAACATGCTGGACAACAGAAAAAAAGGAGAGGTCATTCTAGACTTCTGTCTGGCAAATGGCTTGATAGTAGCCAACACATGGTTTCAGTAATAGAAACAATCACAAGAAGTGGCTGACATGCAACTCAAGAAGGCTTCCTGCTAGAGGTAGAATCAGTGATTGCAAAGTCATCCCCAGTGAAACAGTCAGCCCACAACATAAGCCACTGGTAGCAAAAATCAGCTGCAAACAGTAGGCAGAGAAGGTTCTAAGGTCAACAGAGACCAGGCTGAAGATCTGAAAGTTGACTGGAGAGAAAGTATAACAGCTCAAGGAATTATTCAGAGCTTTAGCACTCCCCCCCCCCCAAGAAGAGGAGTAGATAGGTGGAGCTGAAGAAGAATAGCAGTGCCTCAAAACAGCATGTGTGAGGACTACAGAACAGATATGTGGCTGAGCCAGGTATGGGAATGAGGTACATAAGGAAAGCTGCTGGTGGAATGCAGAAGTCCAGAAAGTCATCAAAAAGAAGAAGGCATGCAGGAAAAAATGGGAGATAGAAAAGACAGACCAGTGTAGGAAGGAATATTGTCTGACTAACAAAGAAGCTTAAGAGAAAAGTTGCAGTAGCGAAGAACAAGGCATCAGGGGTAGTCTACCATCTTCTGGAAGGTGACTCAGTAGGTGGCACAAAAAATATATCAGGTTGCAAGGCAAAGACAGAAATATAAAGAACAGAGTCAGACACCCTTAATAAGTGATGCCAGTAACAACCTGCTCACCAGTACACAGGACATCAAAGGCAGATGGAAGGAGTACTTCCAGCAGCTTCTGAATGAAGAAAACCCCACAGAAGCTGTACTAGCCCAGACAAAGCCTACAATGAGAGAAAAAAGGAGCCCACCATAGAAGAAGTAAGAACATCACTTAGGAAAATTGAGTCAGGGAAAGCAGGAGAATCGGATGAGGGCACAGAAGATATGATAAAGATGCTGTGTAAGAGAGGAGAGAAATAGCTCCAGAGGGCACTCATAGCAGTGTGGAGAGAAAGGCATAGCCCAGATGACTGGAGAATAAGTATACTCAGATAACTGGACAGTAAGCATATTTGTGCCAGTGTACAAGAACAAAGGGGACATCCACAACTGTGGGCAGTACAGAGGTATCAAACTCCTGTCACACTGCATGAATATTCTGGAGAGGGTGATTGATAAACGGAAATGCAGAGCAGTATAAATGTAAGATGGGAGATGAGCAGTTCAGAGACAGATCAGGATGCAGCATAACTGACCCAGTGATCGCAGTGAGACAGATAGTTGAGAAGGAGCTAGAGATAAGGAAAGAGTCCAATTGGACATTCCTAGACTTGAAGAAAGCATATGAAAAGGTCCCAAGAAAGGTGATTTGGGCAGTCCTGCAGTGGTTTGAAATCCCAGAAACACTGGTAGAATTAGTGAAGACTATGTACAAGGACCCAATGACTCAAGTATGAACAGTGTTAGGTGTCACAGAGGAGTTCCCATTGGGAGTGGTTTTGTATTAGCGTTCAGCTCTGAGCTCACTGTTGTTCATACTGGTGAAGGATTGCCATAGTAAACAGGTTGGAAGGGACAGATCAACAAAGTTGCTGTATGCAGACAATGTGGCATTACAGGCAGACTCTGAGCAAGAACTTCAGCAGAGGATAGGGGAAAGGAATGCAAAACTGAGGGTACATGGGATGAAACTGAGTACAAGTAGACATTGGTAATGGCAGCAAATTGGGAAATCAGAAGAAGCTGAGAATTGAGATAGAAGGGAAGATAGTGGAGGAGGTTAACAGCTTCAAGTATCTGGGAGGGGTGGTTGAGAAGTCTGAATGAAGAGGTCAAAGCTGGAATCACAGGAGCTGCAGCCAAATGAAACAGAGTGTCAGACAAAGCGTATAACAGAAGAATGCCAAAGAAGCTGAAAAGTAAGGTATACAAAACAGTTGTGCGACCAGTACTACTGTATAGTACAGAAACCTGGGCAGTAAAGGCATAGCAGATAAGGAAGCCTGAAGTGATGGAAATGAAGTGCCAGAGAGGGGTGGTAGGGTGCACATTGTGGGACAGATGAAGAATTGAGCAGAAGTCAAAGTAGTTCCTATTGCATAAAAGATCAAAGAGAACAGATTATGGTGGTTTGGATATGTACAGAAAAGCAGAAGGCAATCTGGTGAAGAAGAAGATTTGGGATAGACAGGAACAAGGCAAGAGGAAAACAGGGCATCCAACAAAGAAGTGGATGGATTGTGTAAGAGAAGATCTGTGACAGTCAGACTTGAAGAAGATAGGAGTGTGGTATTGAACTGAGTGAGATGGCGACAGTTAACGTGATGCGCCTTCCCCATGTAGAAAAAAAATGAGAAAAGGGATGATGATGATGATGATGATGATGATGATGATGATGAATAAATGCACTGCCAACATTCAACAAAACAAGGAAATCAAGGATCATACCCAGAGAACATGTCTCATATGATAATGTTCTTGTTTCCTACAGCTGATTTCTTCCTATACACCTTAACTACTCTGGGATGCAGGATTCAAGTATTTATATGCATATACACACACACTCACACACGCACACACGCACACACACACACACACACACACACACACACACACACACACACACACACACACACACATGACCATCATTTACACTCCCCTGTATGATTGTATACACATCACATGTTTGCTTGTCATCAAATAAATGAATACATACATACATAATGACCTAGAAGTGTATTTCAACTCACTATTGTGAGAACTATACAGTGCAACCTATTGCACCCCCATGCTCTCACTATCTCTTATCTCAGGAATAAGACACTGATACCTAAAATCAGGAATAGATTTTTAAATATTTGTCTTGTATACTTAGAAAATGCTAGCATATCAAGTTGTGCATTAGCAAGCATTTTTGAAGGGAATGAAGTCTGAAACTCACATTTGTCATTATGTAGTGACTGCAGTTCATAACACTTTACCAGAAAGCCACAGATTGTATGCAGAATAGACCACAAATATGAGAAACAAATCAGGGATTGTAGAGAATTATACCCTCTGTGCATGCATGTGCATACATTGCCAGAATAAGGTCTCTGTAAGAAATGCTGGTATTGGCTAAAAAGAATATACTTTCCATTTTTCTATCTCCCCTTCTAAAAAGACCATTTTGATACTCTACAATCAAACCAATGACAAAACAGAGTACCAAAGAGTTGACCTGATTTGTAGCCAAGCAGGAGACGTGGATGGGACCTACAGCCAGACAGCTGAATAGATTACATCCTGGTCATTTGCTGTCTCGTGGTTGTGCTATGGATCTCTGTTAAAAAAAGAAAACTCTTTTTATTTTCACTTTTTTTCTATAGACTGGGGAACTTAATGGGACACATAATTTCACAGGAGGGGCAAGTGCTCCCTATATGCCCCAGTGTTGCATCACTCCTGTCCGTGAGGATCACCACCGTCCATAACCGTAACTAGTCTTCTTCTTCTTCTTCTTTCAGCTTTTCCAGTTAGGGGTCACCACAGCAAATCATCTGTTTCCATTTCTTCATGTCCTCTGTGTCTTGCTCTGTCACATCAACCACCTGCATGTCCTCTCTCACCACATCCATAAACCTTATCTTAGGCCTTCCTCTTTTCCTGTTACCTGGTAGCTTCATCCTTAGCATCTTTTTCCCAATATACTCAGCATCCCTTCTCAGCACATGTCCAAACCAACACAATCTCGCCTCTCTGGCTTTATCTCCAAACTGTCCAACCTGACCCGACCCTTTAATATACTAATTCATAATCATGTCCATCCTTGTCACAACAAATGCAAATCTTAACATCTTTAACTCTTCCACCTCCAGCTTTGACTCCTGCCTTTTTATCAATGCCATCATCTCCAACCCATATAACATAGATGGTCTCACTACCCTCTTGTATACCTTCCCTTTCACTCTTACTGGTACCAGTCTGTCACAAATCACTCCTGACACTCTTCTCCACCCACTCCACCCTGCCTTTGCTCTCTTTTTCACCTCTCTTCCACACTCACCATTACTCTGAACTATTGATCCCAAGTATTTAAACTCATTCACTTTCACCAGCTCTACTCCCTCCATCCTCACCATTCTTCTATCCCCCCTATCACTCACACACATATATTCTGTTTTAGTCTTGCTGACTTTCATTCATCTCCTCTCTAGAGCATATCTCCACCTCTCTAGGGTCTCCTCAACATATTCCCTACTCTCACAACAGATCACAATGTCATCCGCTAGCATCATAGTCCATGGGGCCTCCTGTCTGCTCTCGTCTGTCAACCTGTCCATCACCATTGCAAATAAGAAAGGACTCAGAGCTAATCTTTGATGCAATCCTACCTCCACCTTAAATGCATCCTTCACTCCTATTGCAGACCTCATCACTATCACACTACCCTCATACATATCCTGTACCACTCTTACATACTTCCCTGCCACTTCCGACTTCCTCGTGCAATACCACAACTCCTCTCTAGGCACCCTGTCATATTCTTTCTCCAAGTCCACAAAGAAACAATGCAACTCCTTCTGTCATTCTCTGTACTTCTCCATCAACACTCTCAGAGCAAACATCACAGCTGTACTGCTCTTTCCCAGCATGAAACTATACTGCTGCTTACTAATCATCACCTCCCTTCTTATCCTAGCTTCCACTACTTTCTCCCATAACTTCATGCTGTGACTGATCAATTTTGTCCCACTGTAGTTACTACAGCTCTGTACATCACCCTTATTCTTAAAAATCGGTACCAAAACACTTCTTCTCCACTCCTAAGGCATCTTCTCACTTTCTAAGATTTCATTAAACAATTTGGATAAAAACTCCACTGTCATCTCTTCTAAACACCTCCATGCTTCCACAGGTATGTCATCTGGACCAACAGCCTTTCCATTCTTCATCCTCTTCATGACCATATCCATAACTAGTATAGGTGATAAAGTCTCCTGTAGGAGCTTTCTGAATCAGCCATTTGAGCTCAGTACAAAAGTAGAGTTACTGTAGCTGTGATAATTCTTGGAATTCACCTTGGACTTCCTCCAGTGGTGTTCTGAAGATATTCTGAATCTTCTTTCAATTCAGTTTCCAGCATGATGTCTGTTAACATTTACTCACACTTGTATTGAATGGTTGTACGAATCTTTTAACATACTAATTTATTGCAGGGATATCTGGTATACTAATGGGATAAATTATTTCTACAGCTACCTTATAACCTTAAAACATTTGCCAATAATTCTCTATCTTGTCTTCTCTGTACTTGTTCTTCTGTTTCCGTACAACCTTTCTCTATTTTTCCTTCTTCTTTATAATATAACTTATACATTTCCAATCTGATTTCTGTGTTTCTAAAAACAGAATTTACTTAAACCTTGATCACTGGATTGTATTTATTTTTTGTGTTTCCTCTGCTGCAGTTCTTCTGTAATGTTTGATCCAATTGTATTATGTATGTATATATAAAATGTCTGTATTGTTTTGGAGCTTTTCTCCCTGGGCCTCCACTGAAAATGGATCTGATGACCCAGTGGACTTTCCTGGTCAACAAATGTCAATAAAGAACAATGAATAAATACATTTCATTTTGCTTAACAAAAACAGCATGTTTTTCTAATTCAAATGTAGCTGTGTTGCAGCAAAATGTTCAGTTAATATTCAGATAAAGTATATAGTGAAAGCTGTTTTTAGATGACTAATGGTAGCTTGAGGTGTAATTTGAGACAAAAAAGAACACAACAAACTTAAAGCTGTTTTTAAATATGCACCCACCACTCTTCTGAATATATTAATGTTCATCAATCCCACTGCTGCAGTAGCCCTTAAGCTATATGATTTGTTCCCTACCCGGGAAACAATGACTTGCCAGCTTCAAAAAGCTTTAGATCCCTCCTCCTTCACTCTGAATGCTGATTAGCTAATCCCGAGAAGGGAAATCTGCAGTCAGAGTGAAACTTTCTTTGGTTCTTTCTTTCCGTCTCAAGAAGAAATAGCTCTTGGGCTTCACAGGGGCAGCAATGGGCTAAGAGCTTCATTTCTGGCAGATGTCTCCATTAGGGAATCCCTCCACTCAGAAATTATTGTCCTTTTATGACAATAGCATTTTATCTATTTTTTTTTACTAAAAGCAGCATTTCCCCTTTATACAACCCAATATTTTTCTCAATATCATAGTTTCTTTCAAGGACTGCTATGTTTAGTTTTGAGTTTTATTAAAGCAGTTGATCTAATTTTGTGAAGAAATGTGTACTGCTTGTGTAATCTTTGAATTTTGTGGAGCAGAAATGTTTACATAGAAATGGATGGGGAATTTGGTATCAGTGTAATGCTTTTGCTGACTTTGTGATGACCTACTTACCATTTTGATCCTGTCAGTGTACGTATGAGTGTTTGAACAGTACTGACATGAATTTTGTACAATACTGTGTACTGCGTATCTAAACTTTGTGAAATAGGAAAGTTTATGGAGAAACAGGCTGGGAACTGAATGTTTATGCTTACTTTGTGACAACCCACCTACCATTTTGATTCTGACTTTATGTGTGAGTGTTTGAACAGCACTGGCATGGGAATTCTGTTTTACTTTTGCTTTTTATAATCTAAGGGACTGGGGAAAGTGTCATGAATGTAGGTGTGCTGCTTGTGAACACTCAGTGACAACTTACCTTCCGTCCAACTTGCTCCAGCTATGCTTATTGCTTTTGGTGTTTCTTCCTGTGTTACAACATGAATAAGTATCTAGTCCAGCTGGCTCCTCTTGCACAGTACCTAGAAAGACAAAAATCACTTACTAAAGAGTTCTTGCTATTGTTGCGGACTCAGTCTACACCTCAGCCAATAGTGGGTGAACCTGCAGAGGCCATCTGTTGTTCCTCAGACCACTAACTTACTTCTTCTACTTCCTCTTTTGTAGTTCTTTTGTCCATTATAAACCAGGGGTCACATATGTCCTCTTCAGCTGTTCCAGTGCTCGATATAGGCATAGGAGAACCATTTTCTATAGGTCTGGGAGACACGTCAGGATATTCTTTTCAGAGTATTTGGGGCAAGAGACCATTAGACCAGGCATGTGTCCCTCCTTTGAGTTGGTCCTCTTATACTAGAACTCCTGTAAAAGCAGTGATAAAAAGAGAGAGACAGAGAGAAAGAGAGAGAGAGAGAGAGTGTGTGTGTGTGTGTGTGTGTGTGTGTGTGTGTGTGTGTGTGTGTGTGTGTGTGTGTGTGTGTGTGTGTGTGTGTGTGTGTGTGTGTGTGTGTGTGTGTGTGTTTATGTTTGTACAGATACTGTGTCTAGGGCCATTGCTACTGTTACAGTGTTGAGATGCTATACTTGATATGTAATGAAAAGTTTGCTGATGAGGTAAAGTTTGAAATCTTGGATTCATTTTTTCTGGCAAAAGAAAATGCTAAAAAGAGATGGTCTGAGGGGGAAAAAGGGGGTTAATTCAGAAAAGGAGACAGACCAACAGTACAGAATGACTGTACCAGCCCCCCCTCCCACTGGCCAATATCTCTACAAATCTGTCCTTAAAATAAACTTTTTTCTCAATATTCCTCTTTGGTATAATATGGTTTTGGACTCCTGTCTGTTAAAAATGGTGCAGAAGGATTACAGCTGGCATGGTGCTAGATACAAAAATTTCCTTTCAGGAAAACACTCCTATACCCTCCAAGCCACAAGGCATTTTTTCTCAGGTCCTTCACTTATAATACACCTAGGATATAGCACCCATTGAACTCGTTACTTCAGGGTCCATGATTATCTCTTCACTTACCAGGACCCCTCTGACAACATGCAACCAACTCACAAGTGGCCATTGGTTTCTCCTTCTTCGCCTGGCTTTGGCAGTCAGGATTGTTTGCACCAAAACATTTATTTTTTTTTTCTTTTCCATCAGGTCTGCTTCAGTGAAGCAAGGACTTGATTTGTGTATGTTTCTTTTTTTTTTTTTTGTAAGGAAGGGATGAAGCAAGGACCTGCTTGGCCCTTATAAAGCATTTCCTATGTCAGCTGACATTAAAAAGGCATGTATCTAGGAAATATTCTTTCTTATTTATCAACAAAAGCATTTGCATTGTTCATTGGATTTTTGGTGGATTGTTGGATTACCAGCAGCATGGGGACAAGAATTGGGGAGAGAAGCCTTCCGTTGTTTACTGGGACAAGCCAAGGAGCTACATTTTCAACTGTCCTTGTATGGCCAGTTTTTAAAAGCTCAGAAAACTGTCCTTTTCATGGCAAATTTAAAGGGTTGAACTGGCCTGTTGAAGTAAGAAGGGGTCATCTTACAACCTTGAAGAGTGAGTAGAGGATTAGGGGGAGCCCTCCACCAACTGCAGAAAGGGTAACTTGCTGGGGTTTTTTGGGAGGGGATTGATGAAACATGGGGAGGTAAGAGGATTGTAATATTTTTTGTGCAGAATTTTTGTGTTGAGAGAATTGTGGGGTGGGGGTGGACAGTTACTGTGGTTGAAACAGTATTATTTTTGGTTTTGTCCAGAACTCTTGTGCTAAGAGGTTGAGGGGCTTGTCTGTGATAATTAATGTCCGGATTTCTTTTAGTCTGCCCTTCATTATAATGTTTTTTTTTTCTAGTAAAACTTTGAGGTTTGTAGTTTGTTACTCTTGTAAGGCCTGTTCTGTAATGTTTGTAATTTTATAAAAGTGGTGTTTCAAACCTTTCTCTAATGTTATACCTTTGTCTTGAACATTTGTTGCTTTGTCCAGAATTGTTGTGCTGAGAACTTGGTGGGGAGCCGAGGCTGTGAGAAAGTTCTACAAAGTTGTAGAATGTACAGAGGTTAGATTATTTTAATGCATGCTAATGTAAAACCTGTTACTCTGGTATATTTATAAGTTTATAACAACGTTTAAAACTATCCCTGATGCTACGTCTTTATTGTATGATTATTTTTTGCTGATGATTATTTATTTGTTCAGAATTGTTGTACTGAGAGGTAAGGAAGTGGGGGGGGGGGTGCTGTGAGAATGATGTAGGATATCCAGATGTTTGCCTGGTAGTTTTGTTCTGTCATTCATAAAAATGTGAGTTCACACAGTGCTTGCTCCTGCAAAACATGTTCTAGCATTAAGTTTATACGACCAGTGTTTTAAATCCCTAATGTTATGCCTTTGTCATGTGATTTTTTTTTACTTTGTCCAGAATAGGTTGGTAGTGGGGGATAGGGGCAATGAGAATGCTGTAGAATGTACAGATTTTGTTTTAATGTATACTAATGCAAACCCTGTTGTTCTAGTATATTTCTAGGTTTATAATAACAATGTTTAAAACAATCTTTAATGTTACACCTTTATTTGGCAATTATTTTTGTATTTCTCCAGAATTGTTGTGTTGAGAGGTTAAGAGGGGGTAGGGGCTGTAAGAATGTTTTCGAATGTCTAGATGCTTGCCTGGTATTTTTGGCATGTCCTTCATAAAAAATATGTGGGTTCACACAATGCATGCATGCTACTGCAAAACATGTTATTCTAACTTGTATTGTTATAACTGCTTTTTTTTTTATCAACAGACTCCCCATTCCACATAAAACAGAGTTCATCCATGTCCATTTTCAAGAGCAACATAGATCTATGGATGAGAAACAGAAAATGTACCCCAAGACTGACCTCTGTACTACTGATGGACAGATGCAGCTCCTAAATGCTTTATCCATTGTATGTCCCCTCAAATTTTCTATGTTTCTATCACAAAAAAGGGAAATTGGCTAAGCGTTAAATGGCCTGCAAGGGCAGCTAGCCTAGTACTTACCTATGAATCTATACGTTTATAAGACCAGTATTATAAATCCTGACGTTAGTTTTTTTTCTGTTTTTATTTTGCTTTGCCTGTAATTGTGCTAAGAGTTTGGTGGTGGGAGGGTAGGGGCTTGGAGAATGCAGAATGTTTACTTGATATTTGTGGTCTGTCCTTCATAAAAATTGGTTTTCTAACACTACTTTAAAGATTGAAGTAAAGTGATACCAAATTATGGGAAAAACAATTCTGTCATTTTTATAACTTTATAAAAGCATTTTATAAGTTTTTCCCTGATGTTTCATATTTGTCTTATGCTTTCTTGCCTTGTCCAAAATTCTTGTATTGAAAGGGTGAGGGATAGGGGCTGTCAGAATGTTGCAGAATGTACAGACACTGTTATTTTAATGCATGCTAATGCAAAACCTGTTCAATTATCTTTGTAAGTTTATAACAACGTTTCAAACAAAAACGATCACTGATATTATGTCTTTGTTCTGCAATTATTTTTGGCATTGTTCAGAGTTATTGTGTTGAAACGTTGGGGGGGGGGGGGGGTAGGGGCAGTGAGAATGTTGTAGAATACTTGCCTGATATTTGTGGTCTGACCCTTGCAAAAATGTGGCTTTGTAGCCAAGTTGAGGACTGAAGCTACTAAAAAACAGACTTCATATCCTTCACATAATGCACGGTACATTGGCTGGTTTTATGCTTTTGTCCAAAGTTCTTGTACTAAGAGGTTGAGGGGAGCTGTAGGAGTGTCATACAATGTCCAGATGTTTGCCTGATATTTTGGTATGTCTGTTATAAATGAAGTTGTCTTTTTTTTTTTCAATAAACATCTTTATTAAATTATCAAGTATGACAGAAGCAATCTTACATTTATATAAATGAAAACCAAACAGCATTGACATCACTTTAGTTGCAAATATTATACATCCCATACACCACTGAAACAACTGTAGTTACAAACATTATACATCACTTATAATCTATCCAGTCATTGTCAGTTAAGCATTATATGGCTCATTCAAATGCTGCCTCTTAAACCTTGTTCCTTCTCTGCATATATTGTTCCCACAATTCACATTTTTCCTATGTAGTTTGCTCCATCCCTTTTCTAAAGATCCCAATTCCAGTTGCTTTGTCTCTGTTACTATATCCACTACTTCTAGTAAAGTTGGTCTATACTTTGATTTCCATTTTCTAGTAATTTCATTTTTGGCAGCCACCATAATTAGACTCAGCAAGGCTTTACTATGTCTAGGCAATTCCGATTCTGTATCATAGTTAAAAAAAATCATCTCCCCAGTCAATTCAATTCACTCACCCAGCATCTCTGATAGAGTGGTTCGCAGGGAATCCCTAAAGTCTGCCAGCTCATTACACTCCCAAAAAATATATTCCCAGACACCTCTTTCTTGCCTGTCACACCTCTAACATTTGCTATCCACCTGAGGAAAATTCTATGGAGTCTCTTTGGGGTATAAAAATACCTATGTAAACACTTCCAGGCAAAGATCCTGAATCTTCCAGACTTTGTTGCATATTTAGGAGACATACATATATCCTCCCATTGTCTCTTTGTGAATTGCTTATCCAATCTCTCTTTCCAATCCTTTCTAAGCTCCTCTGATTGATTCTTATAATTATCATGCAATATTTTACATGCTCTACTAATTATTTCTTTTTTAATGGCAGCTTCTGTTCTAGATTCTATTAAAAACTCTACCAGTGCTGGTCTTTCATTTAGGACCCCTGTATTTCTTTCTCTTTGCCTATACTCTGATATCAATCCTTAATAGAGTAGGCAATCTCTGACTTGCAGTCCAAATAAATTATTGGCCTCTTCCCATTCTATTACCTTTCCCTTTGTAGTTATTTGCTCCCTATACCATGGTTCCTTTGCCAGTTTTCTCCAATAAATTCCAGCCCCCTCTTGCCTATTATCTGTATCCCTAACCACAGTCATCCCTATCAGCAGAATCTCTTTTTTCCATTCTCGTGCTGGTTTGGTTCTTAGAATACGCCCTGCTGTTTTATGAATATAATACTCTGTATGACTGTTGTTGTTCTCCTTAATCCAAAATCTCAATCTCTCCTTATTTATTGAGCTTCCTCTCGTATCATCATCACTCCTTTCCACTTTGAATTATAGTTTACTGCTTGTGCGATGTAACTTAACTGTGTTGCAATAAAATACCCCCTCAAACTGCGTAATCCTAATCTGCATTGGTCTATTGGAAGAATCATCTTATCCCACATGACCCTTGCTGTCTTCCCTTCCCAGATAAAGTCCTTTAAATATTTTTTAATGTTATCTACAGCTTCTCCTCTGGTTGATAAAAATATGCCTGACCTGTGTATAAGACTAAAGTGACTATAAAATAGGTTTTCTAGCAAAAATTGTTCATACTTCATATCCTTCATGAAATGCATGCAACTGCAAAACCAGTTGCAGCATTTTCATATGTCCCTGATTTTATGCATTTGTTCTACCAATAATTTTGGTTTTGTTCAGAATTCTGTGCTAAGAGGTTGAGAAGTAGTGCGTAGGTGTATGAAAATATTGTATGGGTTATGTAGTGGCTGTATCTCTGTCACTGCATTCCTGAATTCTGGCTGGTTTGTGTGATGAAGGTGGGAATACATTTTGGGAATGTCTTGTCTTTTGTATCATAATTTTTTGTTTATTGCTTCATAGTTTTGTGTGCTACCCTTAAAACTTGTGGCTTTCTACCTAACTACTGATGCTTTCAGACTTTAGTCACCTGTTCCAGACAGCTTGTAGTAGCAATATTTTAAGTTTATTTAGGCTTCTTCACATGTTCATGGGGGGGGGGGGTGAAAGCGTGAGAACCTTGTAGAATATCCTGAGGATCACCTCCAGTTTTTGGCATTTGACTTAAAACTCTGTGATTTGAACCTTTGTCACTGAGTTATTTTTGCCTTCTGGTCACTATCATTCTTCAGTCTTATTGCCCATGGTATAATAGTAACTCATATCAAGGAACGAGATATTATGCAGTGTGGGTGCATTATTTTGGAATACATTACAGTTCTTTTTGCCTGCTGGTCACTGTTACTCTTCAGTTTTTATGGATGTGGTACAATATTAATGGATGTCAATGGAAACAGAAATTTTGTAATACACTCCAGTTGTGCCTATTGTATAGCCTGTCCTTATGAACAGTGCTCAGTATTAGTTACCCATTTTTTTAGCCTACAGTCATACTAACTAACATGACTTTTTAGAAGCTAACCCATGTTTTTTGGTATATGACCTGCCTACGCTACAGTTCTTTTGCCTACTGGTACTTATTTCTCTTTAGTTTTTCTGCCTACAGTGCAAGATGGCAACACTTGGTCACTGTTGGATGTGCATTAAACTATGGATTGTATAGCTCTTAGTTGACTTAGTGTGGTAGCTTCAGTTTTTCTGCTGAACCTGAATGCATTTTTAGCAGTGGTCAGGCTATAGCATTGCAGCCATCATCATGTGGGCCATTGAGATATACCATTTTGTCAGTCAGATAATTTACATTTTGTAAAATTCATTTTTTGTATGAAGATGTAGTGTTAGAGTGGATGGTAATGCTGCCTGGTTAAAGACCATATATTTGGTGTTATTTAGGTTCATAGGTTCATAGGTAGTACTAGGCTATCTGCCTGACAGCATTTATAAGCCTAGCCAGAGTGTGTCGGCTTTCGCCACCCCATTGATTAATTAACTAAGTCTCTGTCAAGCAGAGCCAATGAACTGATCCTAGGGGTGTATTTTCTGTTACCCATCCACTCGTCAAAGTTTCTGTTGAAGAGTGTTAGTGAGGGGCTCTGCCTAATGTAGTTAGGAATTTTGTTCCAAAGCATGGGGAGTCTCTGTGACAGAAATCTATCCCTCCAGCATGTTCTATTTATTGTTGTGGCGAGGTTTAGCTCACTAGAGCGCATAGCTTGCAGTGACTTGGATTTCTTTAGGTGGAGCATGTCCATCAATTCTGAGTTGGACATGGCTTTGTAAGTCAGGCAGAGATCACCTCTGAGTAAGCGATATGCCACTGAGTACAGCCGGAGTTTTTTCAGTCGGTCTGCATAGGACATATGTTTGAGGCCAGTAATCCTCTTGGTGAGGTACTTTTGTGGTCTTTCCAGCTGTTGGAAGTGTCTTGCGAGGTACATCGCAAATGGGACATTGTACTCTATGATGGGTCTGATGAGTGACGAGTAGAGGGGCACTCTAACCTTTTTATTTCTAGATGCGAACCCTTTAGTAATTAGATGGGCCACATAGAAGGATTTCCTAAATACTTTGGCAATATGATTGTCAAGAGAGAGATTACTATCTACCTGGGTCCCCAGATCTCTTATTACCTCTTCTGTATTAAGGGGGCTGCCACCTATGTGGTAATTCGTGGGTGCTTTGTTTTTCCCAAATGGGATGACTATGCCTTTTTTGGCATTTAGCTTGAGGCCATGACTTTGACACCAGGTGTCTGTCTCAGTAAGGCCTTTTTGGAGGATTTCTGTGTCTGCCGGAGAGTCAGTTATGGCTCCCAGTTTGCAGTCATCGACGAACTTGGTTAGCCATAGTCCTGTGTTTGCCTGTACTTCTGAGAAGTATATGCCGAACAGTAGGGGTCCCAGGACCGAGCCTTGTGGGACACCACTTGTGACTGGTTTAGAGTTGGACCTGGAGCCTGCTATTCTTACCGCGTGAGTTCTGTCTGTAAGCCAGGTGGCAACCCATCTTGTGAAGTAGGGGTTTATGTTCAGGCTGGTGAGTTTTTCTATAATACCTGAGTGAGGAATGGTGTCAAACGCCTTGGCGAGGTCAAGGTAGGCTGTGTGAATCACCTTTCCCTTGTCTAGGGCCTTGGTGACTGTCTCAAAGAAGTTAACCAGGTTTAATAGGCATAATCTGCCTTTAACAAAGCCAAACTGGGTTGGGTCAAGTGTTTGGAAGTTCCCAATGTCTTTGTTAATGAGTTCCATGATGATGCGCTCCACAGCCTTGCAGACCAGGCTAGTCAGGCTTATGGGGTGATAGTTACAAGGGTCAGTTATGGCTCCTCCTTTGTGTAGTGGAATAACCATTGCTGTGCACCATTCTATGGGCATGTAGCCTATGGAGAGGCTGAGGTTGAACAGCGTGTTTAGGTGGGGGGTTAGTTCATACTGTAGTTCGTGCAAGGTGCATCCTGGGACACTATCTGGCCCCGTTGACTCTGTGTTTTTGGCTATAGAAAGGGCTATTTTCACCCGTGTGTCTGTGATTTCCGGGACACTACACTTTTCTGGTATTGTTGTGGACCCTTTTGGTGGTGCGAGGGGAGTGAAGTTTGCACTGAATCTATCTGCCAGGATGTTGGCAATATCAGTAGGTTGAGTATATTTTGTGCTATTTTGATGCTTTTGAATCCTTGGCTATTTTTCTTTCGAAGTTAGCCTTGGATGATTTTATGAGGGACCTTAGTTTCTTAATGATACTGATCAGGGATGTCTTTCCTTCTTGGGATTTGCTTTTTTTCTGAACTAGTTTCCTCCTTTTATTGTATAACCTGTTTATGGCAGGGGTCCACCAGACTGGTTTCCTTCTCTTAGGGGAGTGAGTCTTGGTTTTGCTAGGGATGGCATGATCCATACATCCTTGTAGGTGCTCATAGAGTGCATCTGTAAAGAATTCTGCATCTTGGGCAGCGTTATCCTTTAGCGTGGGGGCTGTGAAACGTACCACCTCTGTCTTAAGTAAGGTGAAGTTTGCTTTAGAAAAGTTTTTCACTGTGGTTTCCTTGGTTGGGGATGGTGGAGGGGTGTGGACATCCAGAGTAATTAGTTTATGGTCTGATCTAACCAGTGACAGGTTGACCTCCGGTGTGGAACACCTGCCGCCCATGTTGGTGATGACCAGGTCCAATATGTTTTCACCTCTGGTAGGGGAGTTTACCAGCTGATCCAGGGTGTTTGAGTTGATAAATTCCAGGAAGCGCTGAGCCTGGGAGTTTGTACTCAAGTAGTTTTCCCAGTTATTGGTATTATTATTATTTTGTCTGAGGAAGGTGGGGAGAACCTCTCTACCGAAAGCGCTTACATTAAAAGGTTGTGATTTGAGCCTGGTGTGCCTTTGCCTCAGTTTTTCGTTTTTCTACATTTTTTGGCCAGTTAATGGTAGGGTAATTGAAATCGCTCAATATCAGGTTGTTCGGTAGGACCTTCATGTTTTCCAGTGTCTCCAGAAAGGCAGAGTGGTGGTCCTGGGTCATGGAGGGTGATCTGTAGCAGGCCACAATTTGCATTGCATATTTGCCCGATGTTAGTTGCACATGGATGATCTCAGAGGTATCATGCTGCACCACTAACCTGGAGGTGTAGGTATCCTTGATGAATATGGATACACCCCCTCCTTTTGTGTTTCGGTCTGTGTTCTGTGCAAGAAATGTATGGTATGAGTTGTAGTGCTGGAGTGCTCTGTGGAGCCTTGAACCAGGTTTCAGTTACTGCACAGATGTCAACATTCTCCATACTGGGGAGTGCTTCGAGCGCATGCATTTTAAGATTTAAACTCCTGGTGTTGAGTAGCATAACTCTCATTTTTTATTTGTGCAGTTTATGGAGGTGGGTTTGACTTTTGAGCCTTGCCTAAAAAAGGCACTATGGGGGCAGCAAGAACCTTGGCCAGTATTCGAAAGCCTAGGGGTGACAGGTGCAAGCCATCTCTTGCAAAGCAACGTGGCTTGTTGAGCGTGTCGTTCCAGGCTGACAGACACTGGATCCCCTTTGAATGACACCAGAAGCTTAGCCAATTGTTGAAATTGATAATTTTTTCTTTATACTGAGGTATCATTCTTGGTGAGGGAAGGATGCTACTCAGGGTCAGGGTCATACCCCCCGGAGCTGCATGATCAGAGAGCTTTTCCATGTCTCTTTTCATGTAGTCCAGGGAGGTACGTCTCAGGTCATTCACACCAACATGAACAATGACGTGGCGGATTCTGGCCCCCAACAAGCAGCTAACAGTAACCTACTCCTTGTCCAGCCTAGTGAGTAGGACATCAGTGTGCCTGGGTATAGAGTCACCTATTACTAATGTGTTAGGTATGTTATTTCACCTTAAGGGCTGTGATTGTGCGGCACATTGATTTTGTGTTTTATGTGTTGTCTAGTTTATGACGGGAGGTGCAGGTTTTTTGGGTGTCTGCTTTGGAGCTCTGTGATGCTTTTGCATGTTTTTATTTAGAGCTTCCGAGTATGATTTAGTGTATTTATGTGTATTTTTTGCCATTGCTGGTTTAGTAGGTCTATCTGAGGCTGGAGGTGTGGTGCAAGTGTTAACCTTCTCCTCATGCCTGTCTGTTCCAGTCTTGGGTGGAGAGACCTTAGCCTCCAGTTTGGCTATATAATTGCATCTCTCACATATGTTAGTGTTTTGTAGTAGGAGAGGGTTGTCTGTGTACATAAGGAAGTTGTAACATTGCCTCAGGATACCCAGGTTCACCAGCTGGACTGGAGAGTACACCTGAAGTTGCCCTTTTGTCATGCCTGAATAGTAGTGTGAGCTACTTAGTCGCTTGGTTGGTGAGGGGTGGATAAAGAGTCTTGCCCTGCTGGGCAATCAAGTGTTGGGGTATATTAGTGCTTGCTATTAGGTCTGAGCAAGTGCTGGACTGTAGGGTGCTTTTTTGAGTCCTTAGGTTGAGAGTTAGACTAGTTTCAAGGGTAAAACTGAAGAGGAGACTTAGTGGAGCCGGGAATAATTTAACCGTAGCTAACCGGTGCTGCCCGGCACGCAAAACCATGCAAACACAGTTTTTAAACTACTAACTTCTGGGCTGGAACCACTCCTCCAGGAACAGATGGCTGCTCAAAGTATCCCTCTCTCACAGGTGAACAGAGAAACTTCACTCTATCCAAGTAAGGTATGGGCAACTCAAAAACTTGTAACACAGTCCTGAATTCAGCACTAGCCTGAAAACTGGACTATACTAGCTTAGATGGGTGGGAAAAAGGAATGTTTTATTTATTTATTTATTTTTTTTGAAAAGATAAGTCAAAAACAATAAAAAGTACACTTAAAACAGCTTTAAACGACTACAAGTGATCAGAAAAGGCTATCGTACTTTAGTGTGCAGCCTACAACAGTTAAACAAATTATTTACACAAAAAGTGACTTGTTAAAAGTGCAGGCAGTCAAATAAGTACAATATGTGAAAAAAACAAGCTTTTAAATCACAATAAATGCTGGAAAATCAGCGTTTAGGTGGAAAATGGTTAAGAACAGCAAGAAAATACAGAGAACTGATACTTAATCACTCCAAAGACTCTTTTAAGCTAGAAGGCTTGTATCAGTTTAAGGCTTTCTAGTGCTTTCCAGTAGGTTAGTTACAGGAACGATAGGAAACAAGTACAGATGTGGTCTTTTAAACCAGAAAGTTGAAAGAGATGGACAGCTTCCCAAATGATCAATAAACTACAATTCCTGGGCCAAGAACCACTCCTCTTGTGGTAGACATGCTACCTAGTACTTACCACTCCCACTGATAAGCTAGAAGATTCCACTCCAACACAAAGGCTTGGGGGCTCAGAAGCTTACAAACAGTCCTGCATACAGCAAATCTGTACCTGGACTAGACTAGTTACGGGAAAGGTGGGGATCAAGCGCAAACATGGGTTTTAAAAAACAGAAAGTTTAGAGAGATGGAAAAACTGCCCAAACGGCCAATAAACTACAATTTCTGGGCCAGAACTACTCCTCTTGTGGTAGATAGGCTACCAAGTGCTTACCACTCCCACTGATAAGCTAGAAGGCTTCCCTCCAACACAGAAAGGCTTGGGGGGCTCAGATGCTTACCAACATTCCTGAATACAGCAAGTCTGTATCTAGACTAGACTAGTTACAGGAAAGGTGGGAAACAAGCGTAAATGCGGCTTTTAAACCAGAAATTTCCTTTTATTAAGAATATTTGTAAGAGTACTAGTGTGATACAGTAAAGGAAGTTGGGGGAATAATGCACAAAATGAAGTATGCATAGTGACTGTATTATGTAAGCAGAGGAGGCAGGTGTGGCAGACAGTGTATGTTAAGGGAAAAGTTGTAGGTTTGCAACTTGAGCTTATAGTTAAGACACTTGGTTGTACTGGCTGGCTAGTCTGGAGTTTGTATTTCACATTTTGAGGTGTGGGGCACCTCAGAGTTGAGGATTTGCTTCAGTGGATCCATCAAGTGAAACTGATGGATAATATTCCACTATTGTCATGTGATGATGTGAGGTAGTGCCAGCTGTGCCATGAGGAGTAGGACAGTACATTTGTAACATATGCCAGCATAGCTAGCTGAAGTTTTGTAAATAATTATTTATCATTTGAATATCAAAATGATTTGTACAGATGCTTGTGTTAAAAATATATTTGTAAAGTTGATTGTGTCAAAAATGTATCAACAAGGAGTTCTGCTGGAAAGAAAAGAAATATACATGTATGTCAGACTGTATTGTTGTAACTGATGAAATATATATATATATATATATATATATATATATATATATATATATATATATATATATTTTTTTTTTTTTTAGCATTATAGAGGATACTGGAAGAGAAGGGGTTAAACTCAGTCCCGGTAACCTTAAGAAAAATAGCATGAAATTAAATGACTTGGTTTAGGCCATAAAGATTTTATCCCACAGGTCTGAATGCTGACAGAGATGCAATGCCTGTGAAAAGCCTGGGCTGGGATCCTGCTCTATTGTCCTTAGTGGTGAACTAATTGTGGAAGTGTTGGAATTGTTTTACAGTTTCCCAATGCTGTAATAAACCTTAGCTAAAGTTATATGTGTGTATTGTGACACATCAGTGCCAGATCCTGGCTGATTTTTTATTGATGGGGTAGTGTGGGAAACACAGAGACAGATAATCAGATGTGATGTCATTTTGTAGCCAACACTGAAATTGTATTTGAATACTAGTGAGAGATGTGAGAGATGTGCGATGTGCACTCTATTTTTGGACCTGACAAGACAATCATCCACGTTCATCTTGCCTTGCTTTAGTAAGTAGACACGGAACAGTATTCTTCAGTCAGTTATAAAACTATAGTGAGATTAGCCAAATGCATTTGTTTCTATATTTGTCTGAGTCTTTCCATCTATGTTGTTTTTTATATTTCATGTGATTGAAACTCTGGTGTTTATTGTTAATACTTAGACATTCAGTATTTTCATTTTTTTATTATTTAATATTAAATATATCTAAACCTTTCATTGTGGCTGATCTTTTAGAAAATATTTAACATTTGGGAGTACTTGCATGTATTTAATGGCACTGTGGCTCCATGTTCCTGAAAGTCTTGCTGCTTGGTTAGACACTACCATTTGTATAAGTATTCATTTTTATATTTTATAAGTGTAATTGGGTACCCTGGTGGGAGCCTTAAAGTAGCTGGCTTCAGGTGTTCTGGTGGCAGCAGATCTACATTATAGTCTGGGTGGAGTTGGCAGAGTGGATAAGTTCTACCAGCCTTAATCAGGCGTGTGTGTGTGTGTGTGTGTGTGTGTGTGTGTGTGTGTGTGTGTGTGTGTGTGTGTGTGTGTGTGTGTGTAAAAATCAAATCTCAAAGAGAGTGTGTGTGACAGCTACTTTGAACAGGGACACTGAGAGCACTGATTTCATAGAGAAGGTGGTGGAGGACCTGGCTTGGAACACCTGGCTAAGGACTCACCTCTATAGTGGTCAGTGTGGAGTCTTATTTGGAGCCTGGATTGAAAGCCCAACCCCAGGACTGGAGTGTCCATTCCATGTGTCCTCTTAAGGTAAATTCTACTTGGTGGAGAGAGCTGCATCTGAAAATACTGTGTGTGTGTCTATTTTTATCTCAGTGAGCATTCCCCACCAGTGTTAGTGGTGAGGAATGAGGATTATTGACCACTGGCCCAGAGGAAGGACGTCACATATTGGCAAACAGTGGTGGGATATTAATTGTACTTCTGTAGCCTGTAAGCATTTGTCACTAAAGTTGTGTGTATTCTCAGCAGCCACAAGGGAAACATACAGAGTTTCATTTTTCACAATAGTTTTACTTTTTTTTTAGTTTAGTTTAGTCAGGGATATCAGGCAAAGATGTCAGCAGAGGATTATGGCAAGCTGACAGTGAACCAGTTGGCTAAGTTGTGCATATCCAAAGGACTGGTGCCTGTCAACCTGACTAAAGAAGAAATTATTTCAGCCTTAGTCACAGCTGCAGCACAGACCAGCAAGGGGATGTGCAGCACTCAGAAACAGGACAGTTCACCTTTTCTTTAGAGCGCTTAAAACCTATCTGGAGTTAAAGAGACATGAACTGGAGGGAAAATGTTTGGAATTAGAATCAGCAGAGAGACTGCAGCATTTGAAGGCCATAGAAAATGAGAAACAGTGTCAACATGAGAGGAACATGCTGACTCTTCGACAGGAAATTGACCAAGAGAAATTACTACAAGCTTCCTCACAAACTTCCTCACAAACTGGATCTACTAACACAAGACAAGAGGAGACTGATACACCCCAATATCAATAAACTTCAACTGACTGTCTGGATGATTCAATTGCAATAGCTATTAGGCACCTGTGTCATGAGTACTTACATATAGCAGTTACTAAAGCAGATAATAAGGCCAGCTACTAAAAAATCCTGTGTTAGTAAGGGGAAGTGGTTTTCTAGTTGGTGTCTAACCAATAACCAGGAGCCCATCATGGATTTTGTACCACTTGTGCGAATAACTTGCATCTGGCTTCATTAGTTCCTCTATAAAGCTTCATCTTGTGGCCATTTCAGTATGCCTGCCTATGGATCCTTCTCTTATCTGTTTGCTGTGAAACAGTTTCTGAAAGGAGTTTTACACCCGAACCTTCCTCGTAAACAGGTTGCTCCTCTCTGGGATCTCAACAATTCATTGCAGAGATTCACTGTGTCTTCTTTTGAACCTGCCCATCAAGCCGATTTAAGGTTCTTAACTTGGAAAACTGTATTCATTATTGCTCTGACATCTGCAAAAAGATAATCTGAGTTGCAGGCTTTTATGGTGGGTGAACACTACTGGATTTTTATAAAGGCAGGGTATCTTTAAGAACAAACCCCTCATTCATGTCAAAAGTGATTTCAGAGTTTACTTTGAATCAAGCCATCAATCCCTCAGTTTTATACCCAGAATCTAAAAAAAAAAAACAGGAATAACAAATTCTGCATACTCTGGAAGTGCATAGGCACCTGAGGTACTATCTTGATAGAAATAAGCCCTTTAGAAAAGTTGATCATCTATTTATTTCTTATCAAGGGGTAAAAAAATGGACACTCTGGGTCTAAACAAACAGTTTCCAGGTGTTTCTCTTCAGCTACTGTTTTTTTTGTTTCCACCATGGCAGATCCATTCCAGTCAATATCAAGGCACATCCCACTCAAGGCTTCTCTTATTCTATGGCATACTGGAAAGGGGTGGATTCTAAAATCATTCTCGAGTAGTTACATGTCTTCTGTACATACTTTTACAAAGCATTACATACTGGATTCCTTTTCTAGGCCCAGGTCAACCTTTACTAGGACCATTCTCCATGGGCTCCTGGATTCATATCTATTCTCATCCCATGATAGATAGACTTTGATATTCAACCCATAAAGCCTAAGGGCTACTAAAACAGTGGGGATGATGAACATACTACAGCTGTGTAAGTTACACTTGCCCATAACAATAGATGTTCGAATTCCTCACTGCTGCAGTAACCCACTCACTCTCTCCCCCTATTCTTTTATATCGTTGTAGTTGGGATATAAAGTAGGGCTGTGTTTGTTTTCTATTTTATATGTTCTATTGTTAATAGTGATTAATTATTTCAGGATGTTTGGCACTTCTCTCATAGTATGGGCAGAACAAGTTCTGAAGAAAGCTTCACGCTGACTGCTGATTTCCCTCCAAGGAATTAGGCAATCAGCAGTCAGAGTGAAGGAGTGTGGGGGTGGGGGACAGAACTTTTTGTAGCTGTCCAGTTGTTTCCTGGGAGGAACACAGCCCATATCACCTAAGGGCTACTGCAGTGAGAAATTTGAACATAGTCTGTTACTGCTAAGTTCAATTTACACAACTACACTTTCTTAAATGGCCTTGTGAAATCAGTGTGCAATCTCTTTCAACATCACCATGAAAATATTTATGGGTGCAATAGTGTTTGCCTTAGCATCTTTTGTTCCTTATATGGCATACAGGTTTTGCACACATATTAATTTATTCACCTAATTTTCATCGTCAGACTGTACTTCTAGCTCCTGTCTTCATTCTGTAGAGAGGTTTTCCAATAGCTTTCTTAACTTATACAGTATTGTGTTTGCAGGCCACATATGACGTATTCTTTTTCCACTGAAAGGTTGAGTCTTCCGAAAAAACATTTACAAATTGCTGCTAGCCTTGGCCTCATGACAGTTTAGGGTCAGTTTAGGGTCAGTTTCTGTTCCTCTTGCCATTAAATATACTTTAACAGGAATGTCATGAAAGTATTCTTCAATCAAATATTCACAGATTCTGTGATTCCTTCTATAGCATTATCCAAAATTTCAGGTAATGTCCACGAATAAAATACCCTAGGGAAGCCAAGAACAAATGGATGACCAGGTATTGTAGGTTTAGAGTGATTCTACTAACTACGTATGAGCTGGCTCAGGGTATCTAACCTATCACATTGTAAGGTGTGATGTCAAGTTGTCGTGCCCAATCACAATAAAGTTTTTTTCCCCCACACTTGATTGTCTCCCACTGACACACCCCCAGATACTCTTATAAAAGGAAATCCTCAGGATCACTCTTTCCATTAAGGAACTACGCTTCAATGGTGATTGTACTTCTGGTACTTTTTACTTCAATAAAGTACGACCTTCTAGAATCTGAACTTTGATTACGTTGATTTTTTTCCACCATGACAAGCAGAGCTCCTTAGCTGAGCCACATTTATGTTGTTTTGCCTGTTTTTTCTATGTGTTTCATCTTTGATTTCTAGGTGCCACACTAGCGGTTCCTCTCACCAGGCGACCTGACCAGCCAGAACTATGACCTGCATACAAAGCCTTTCTAAAGGCTTTACTCAGCCTTCAACCACAAGCACTCAGGTACGCACAGCCTTTCTCAAGGCTTTACTGGTAGCCCAGATTCTTCACCGACATCCCACCGTACCTTTATTAAGGCAGCCTACCTGGTCATCCATTTGTTCTTGGCTTCCCTAGGGTATTTTATTCGTGGACAATTTTCCTCCTCTGCATAGGAGCTTGTATACCCAGGTCCCACAGACAATCATTTTCCTGCTGAAAATTTCAGGTAATAAAGACTCTAGAGATTCCATCAGCATCATCATGGGTCTCAAAGTCGACTTTATTTGATAATCATAGGTTAATAGTGCTATTTCTTACCTCCATATTCTTCCAGCTGCAGTGGTAAATTAACTCTTATGATCTCCTTACGTTGTTAATAGAGCTTTATGGTTAATAACCTATTTGAATGTGCTGCTACGGAGGTATTGATGGAATAACAGCTACTTTCTTCTTGACTACAGAATACCTTATCTTGGGAGAAGAAATAGTTTTAATGCATATGCAATTGGCATTCATTCCCAGAAGGCATGACATATGGTTCATAGGTGTTTACTAGGCTAACGACCACAAGGGCCTTTTTAAGCCTAGCCATGCATCCCGAATCTCTGACAAGTTATGGCACCCTTGATAAGTGTAAGCGTGGGCCTGGGAGATGAACCATTTACAGGTTATACAGGTTATATGTCCACAAATAAAATACCCTAGGGAAGCCAAGAACAAATGGATGACCAGGTAGGCTGCCTTAATAAAGGTATGGTGGGATGTCGGTGAAGAAGCTGGGCTACCGGTAAAGCCTTGAGCTGTGCGTACCTGAGCGCTTCTGGTTGAAGGCTGAGTAAAGCCTTTAGAAAGGCTTCGTATACAGGTCATAGTTCCGGCTGGTCAGGTCGCCTGGTGAGAGGAACCGCTAGTGTGGCAGCTAGAAATCAAAGATGAAACACACAGAAAAACAGGCAAAAGAATGTAAATGTGGCTTGGCTAAGGAGCTCTGCTCGCCGTGGTGGCAAAAAATCAACGTAGTCGAAGTTCAGATTCTAGAAGGTCGTACTTTATTGAAGTAAAAAGTACCAGAAGTACAATCACCATCGAAGCGTTGTTCCTTAATGGAAAGAGTGATCCTGAGGATTTCCTTTTATAAGAGTACCTGGGGGTGTGTCAGTGGGAGCCAATCAAGTGTGGGTGAAAAACCTTTATTGTGACTGGGCACGACAACTTGACATCACACCTTACAATCTGATAGGTTAGACACCCTGAGCCAGCTCATACGTGGTTAGTAGAATCACTCTAAACCTACAATAGTGAAGTTTGGAGATTAGCTAAAATTAGCTAAAAAAATGTAGTTAACTAAAAATAGTCTTGCTGGAAAAAAAATCAACCCTTGCTGGTAAAATACATTGTTAGGCTACACTTTTCGAAATCTTCGTCAGGATGGTGGACGACCTAAAAGAGCATAATAAGCAAAGCCGAGCATACTAGAGAAATAGCAACAACATGTATGCACAGCCTTTCTCAAGCCTTTACCGGTAGCCCAGCTTCTTCACCGACATCCCTCCGTACCTTTATTAAGGCATCCTACCTGGTCATCCATTTGTTCTTGGCTTCCCTAGGGTATTTTATTCATGGACATTTTTCCTCCTCTGCATAGGAGATTGAATACCCAGGTCCCACAGACAATCATTTCCTGCAGGTTATACAGGTTATGGAATCACACTACCCATGCCACAAGCAAATGATAACTGGTAGCTCTTTTCACAAATCAATATTTACAGTTTCTGAAAGCATTTTTCGCACGTTACTCCCATTGTCATGACACATTATCTTTCAGCAACCTATACAGCAGTGCTAACAATGCTTTGGTTAAGCATGAACTTCCAGTAATAATTAATTAAGCTAAGAAACACATGTGACTCTTTCACATGTAGGGAAAGTACTTCTTATGTGGCTTTCAGCTTTACTGTAGAAGAATGCATCCGTTTATTGTCAAGAACAGCTCCCAGGTATTCAATCTGCAGTCTGTAAACTTACATCAGTCTCTGGTTATTCGGTCATTGCAATACTTTATGTAAACCACTAAAATATTCACTATAAGTCGTTCCAGCAATCACAAAATAATCTGAGTAAACAGCCAGATTCAAATCCTTGAATAAGTTTTTATTAATCTTTGAAAAATGGGTGGTGTATAGTTCACATTATATGACACTCTGCTACCCACAGACCAAACTTTCTGTGTATTAATCACCATATACTTTTTAGGGTCATCATCAAATAATATTTACTGATAAGCAGCTGCTAAATCATTTTCAGAAAAATTCAATTCCACCACTCAGCATGGCTATCAGCTCCTCTGAGAGAGTAGATGTGTTTCATAACTTGCAACATGATTAATGGTCAGTTTGTAATCAGCACAATTAAGAAAGACATTATTCATTTTTACAAAAAGGGGTTGAGGATGGATGGAAACAATCACAACTGTTCCTTTGCAGTGATTCACTGGACTAAACCCTTTACCTTTTTATTCACTCTTCATTGCAAATGGTGATAGTTTCCTTTTTAGGAGACTTTGCTATGAAATCCATTTGCAACAAAATGATGGCTTTAACATTGTGCGGTGCTCTGCATTCCTCATAAAACTTAAATCACCAGGTAAAGTAGAGGAGGTATAAGGGATCACTTAATACTGGCCACCAGCTTTCATTACTAGACGTAATTTGATCATTTTTGTAATTTAAGCCCAGAAAGCTGTATGCTGCAGACTGCTATCCATGGCTAATGTTTTTATCTGTTTGCAGCTCCTACCTTTTCTTATTTACCCAAGTATGACTAGTTATGATAAAGATTGTTATAAAAAATAAGCCCAGGAGTTGTTATTTAGGTGTGGTAATGCAAATTTGTATTTGTTTTAGCAACATTAGCTTTTATTACTCTAGTGTTGCCACTATTTACTGTCTTTGTAATATTGTGTTACCATGTGGTGAGAATTATCTTTGGCAAATGTTTGTTTTTTATTGTTGTAAATTTGAATTTCAGTTATTCTGTAACATTGTCTTAGTTGTTGGCTTTGTCAAGTGCTTAGGCACAAAGTACTGAAATAAACCTGAACTTTAACTTACCACTATGACTGTTGTCATATGAAGGGTTAATGTGGATTTGAGATGAATGTGTTGGGGTACTTAGCTGGGTTGTTAATCATCATCTCAGAAGCAGCATTTATTTAGGTTTTGTAGATGTAATTTAAGTGTCTTTTTAAAAAGTTTTAGTTCATCTATTTGTTTGATATCCTGTGGAATGCTATTCCACTGAGTTGGAGCTATTTTTGAGAATGCTTTTTCGGTGATATTGAGTTTGAAGGGTGGTTTGGCTAACAGTAGGCTGACATTGTTTCTGAGAGAGTACATTGGCTCTCTCATTTTGCTTGTTTTTTTACGTGTGGGCAGTATCTGCCATTAAGGAGTTTATGTGTAAGGCTCTACTTTGCACCAGCAGCCATTTATATTTGGATATAGTGAGCAAGTGACGTTCCCTGTATTTGGGAAGATGCGCTAGTATTTTGTTTTCTGTGGCTTAAAGTCAGGTAGCACTAGGAGCTGATCACAGCACAATAACTGTTAGCTCATACTGCAGTTTGGGGGACCAGTACATTAATAGTAGTGGCACTTTTGCTTTCAAGGGCTAGCAAATTAGACATTTTGTTTGCCTTTCTGAGCTGTAGTACTACTCTGGGCCAGATTCCAAGAGTTGCTCTCAGTGTAATTCTGTCCTGATTCTGAAAGACTTGCTTTCAGTGTAAGTGACCTAATTCAGTATAATGCCTATCTATAAACAGGCTTGCATAGGGGGCCAGATTCCAAAATACTTTTTCTCAGCCAGCTTTCACTATAAGTGGTAACATACACTGAGAGAAAGTCTTTTGGAACCAGACCCCTTCTTTACCATAACTTCAGCCTGTGAAGTGATTGCTGTTTCTTTTTGAGAATGTACTGAATACATCAGTGGCTTATTGTCACCCTTGCATGTTTTTTTTACGAATATATTGTGGATCAATGGCTAGATGGATGGGTGGACGGAAGGATGGATGGATTTGGGATTTTGCCATGAAGATTATTGATTTTTGTATCTGACTTGCAAATGTACTTTACACATGGTTTTTAACTTCTTTGCAATTACAGACTTCTAGAACATAACTTTTCATGTTACATTAGGCAAGCTTCAATGTGAATTACTTTCACAAAACTCTTTCTGAGTGCTTGATCAAAACTTGAACGAGATTCACAGTTCACTGCTCACTGTTGCAATTCTACAACATATTGCATCACCATCTCATTAGGTTTCAAGCTTATTAGAATAAAACCTTTCTGTATTCATTGATGATTTAATCTCAGAATATCACTTCACCATTTTAGAGATCTTAGTTCTAGAATGTATATTTAGGCTTTTTTGGCTGAAATGGATTCCAAAGAAATCTGTAAGTGGCTGCAGCTATAATAACGAATAATGTTGGCATGTGCTTCTTTTACCAAAAAGAAAGTTTGGTTCCTTCTATATTTGCAAACCATAAGTCCATCATGGGTTTAAATTATTTGATTGTTATTCCTGTTAACACTTTTTCTTCTTTGTGTGCTATATACTCTGAAATCCACACAGGTACCAGGTAATAGCTTTGAAACCACTTTATTGCTACCACAGACAGAGTATTGCCTGAACACATGCAGAGCATTGACTGACCTATGCACACATGCAGCCACTACATATATGAGTAGGCAGGCTCACTTTGATGTATCTATGTGCATTGTTTAATAATAATGATAATAATAATAATGTTGGTAATAATAATAATAATAATAATAATAATAATAATAATAAACAATGCATTCTGCAGTGTAATTTTCTATGCACTGTCAGGTTTCAGTTAAAGGCAGTCAATATGCTCTGTGGGTCTTCAGAAACACATTGTGTACAGTATTACAAGAAACAGCACAGTGAACAGTGATGCACAAGGAGGAGGTGATTCAGGAATGTACATAGTGTTATTGTGCTATCAGAAAAAATAGTGTGAAATGCATTGTATGCAACTAACTGCATAATGACATGCAAATGAGCATCAACATGTAAATGAGACTTCTAGGTTTAAAGGTGAATACCAGGCTAACTGCCCTGAAGGGCCGTTTTAAGCCTATCCAATAACCTGAGGTTAGAATCAAATATTGTACCTTGTGTCTTTGAGGCAAAGACCTTAATTAACCATAATACCAAACCCAAACCCCTAATGGACAACTAGAGGCCCTGATGAGATGCATGCAAATGATAAAAATCAAATATGGCAGAATGATTCAGAGATGTATAAAGTTAGCATGATGAAGTGAAGCATTCATCCATTCTATGCATCAAGATTTTTTGATGTACAAAATCTTCACTCATGTTATAGGTGTGTACTAGGCCATGGAGCCTTTATAAGCCTAGCCCATAGAAGTCCCCTGTCATTGTGCCGCCTGACATTAGTTTCCAGTGCCTCTATTAAGTAGACCCATGGCAGTGATCCCCAGGGTGAACTTTCTATTTTCCATCCACTCATCAAGATTTCTCTTGAAGAGGGCCAGTGAGGTGCTCTGCTTGACATGTATGGAAAGTCTATTCCAGAGCATGGGCAGTCTCTGGGTTATGAACCTATCCCTCCAGCATGTTCTGTTGATTGTGGTAATGAGGTTGAGGTCGCTGGAGTATGTGGTGCGGAGGAATTTGGATTTCTTTGGATGTAGTATTTCTAACAGAGCTGGGTCAGACATGGCTCTGTAAGTCAAGCAGAGATTGCCTCTTAGTAGACAATATGAGACAGAGAATAGCTGGAATTGTTCTGAGTCTGTCTATGTAGGACATCTGTTTAAGGCCTAGGATCCTCTTCATGAGATACTTTTGTGGCCTTTCCAGCTGTTGCATGTGTCTAGTGAGGTGCATGCCAAATGGGGCATTATACTCGATGATTGGCCTAATTAGGGACGAGTAGAGAGAGAGATGATGACCTCTTTCTTCCTGGATGCAAAACCCTTGGTGATGAGATGTGCCACATAGAAGGACTTTCTGACCACAGTGGCAATGTGGTGGTCGAAGGAGAGGTTGCTGTCAACATGTGTCTCCAGATCTCCTATAATGCCTTCAGTGTTCAGTGGGCTCCCATCGATGTGGCAATTAGTGGGAACTGAGTTTTTCCCAAAGAGGATGACGATGCATTTTTTGGCATTAAGCTTAAGGCCATTGTTTCAACACCAGTCATTGGTCTCAGTGAGGCCTTTCTGTAGGATGTCTACATCACTTAGGTAGTTAATAATGGCTCCCAGCTTGCAGTCGTCTGCGAACTTGGTCAGCCAGAGTCCATCCGTGTTGGCCTGCACTTCTAAGAAGTAGATGCCAAACAGGAGAGGACCCAGGACCAATCCCTGTGGGACTCCACTCATTACTGGTCGGCAGACTGACTTGGAGTTCGCTACTTTCAGACTGTGGGCTCTATCTGTGAGCCAATTTGCAACCCATCTAGTGATATAGGGGTTGATTCCTAGTTTGGTGAGTTTATCAATAATTCCTGGGAATGGTATCAAAGGCCTTGGCTAGACTGAGGTAGGCTGTATGAACTGCCTTGCCCTCATCCACAGCTCTGGTGACAAACTCAAAGAAGTCAATCAGGTTGAGCAGGCATTTCACAAAACCAAACTGCGTGAGATCTAGAGTTTGGAGATTCCCTATATCCTTCTTAATTAGGTTCATGATGATGCGATCCATAGCCTTACATATCAGACTCATCAGGCTAATGGGGTGATAATTCCCAGGGTCTGTAGTCGCTTCCCCTTTATGGAGAGGGATGACTTTAGCAGTGCACCATTCGGTAGAGACAAAGCCTGAACTGAGGCTGTGATTCAACAGGCACACAGATGTGGTGCCATTTCACTTTGTAGTTCATGTAGAACACATTCAGGGATATTGTTGGGTCCCATGGAAGCTGTATTCTTGGCCTTTGACAATGCAGGTTTAACATGTGCTGCAGTAATGCTGGGTGCCCGACATTCCTCTGGTATTGTGATTGGTCCTTTGGGGGGGTAAAGTTGGCACTGAATCTGTTGGCCAGTATGTTGGCAATATCTGTTGGCTCAGTATAGGAGGTACCATTGTGCAGTAACTCATAGCAAACCTGGATATTGCTGTGGGGATTATTGATATAACTATAGAAGTCTTGTGGTTGTTTTTAGTGTCTGCCACAATTCTGCCTTCATAGCTAGCTTTAGAGGTTTTGATGAGGGATCTCAAATTTTTGTTGAGGCTAATAATGGAGTTTTTCCAGTCTTGGGACCTCACCTTTTTCTGCAACAGTTTCTTCCTTCTGTTGTAGAGTTTATTAATGGCAGGGGAACAACAGACTGGCTTTCTTTTTTTGGAGGAGAGCATCTTGGTTCTGTTGGGTATGGCTAGTTTCATGCATTTATGTACGTGTTCGTACAGTGCACTGGTGTATGATTCGGCAGTCATGCATCTATTTTCCATTGACATGGGTGCCATGAAGTTAGCCACCTCTGTTTTTGGGAGCCCAAAGTGAGCTTTGGAGAAGTTTTTCATGGTGGTTACCTTTGCGGGGGGTGTGGGTGAGATGTGGATTTCCATGGTGATTAGTTTGTGATCGGATCTAACCAGGGAGGAATTGACTATTGGTGTAAAGCAATTGTTGCCCGTGTTAGTAATAACCAGGTCAAGGATGTTGCTTCCTCTAGTGGGGGTAAGAATGAGCTGGTCCAGGGCATTAGATTTGATGAATTCCAGGAAGCGTTGGTCCATTGCATTGGTGCATGAGCAATTTTCCCAGTTGATGGAGGGCTAGTTGATGTCACCTAGTATGAGAGTGTTGGGTTGGACCCTAATAGTTTCCAGGGTGTTTAGGAACATGGAGTGGGAGTCTTGCTATTGCTAGGTGTAGCAATAGCATTGGCACATTAGTGACTGCCTATGGAGCCAGAGTTGGCAATGTTGTGCATAATCACCCTTACATTCCAGATGGATCCATTAGCAGCAAACATATCTTATGATGTTGTCAATCTTCACTTAATCCTTGACTGTGGCTTCTCTAGCCCTTTCAGCTTTCTCTGCCTATGTGCATGTGTGTGAGACTTGTGAGATGGCAAAAAAACCTAAAGGAACTTCTGGTTTCAAAAGATGCCAGAAGTGTGACAGGAAACTTCCAAACTCAGATGGACACTCTCTCTGTCTACTGTTTGGGTGTAGTACATTTGCAAGAAAACTGTGGCATTTGTCACAGTTTTAGTCATTGGGCTCTAGTAGACCATAAAACAAATTGGCTTTGAAAGGACTTCTAAAATCTGATTTTCACGAGGCCTTATCTGGATCTAAGACTGATGTCACTTCTCCTTCCTGTTCTTCCTCCTCTAGCAAGCATGAAAAATCCAAGAAGAGGAGTTGCTTGGTTCTGACAATATCTTCAGAACCACCTGTCAAAATTTCTAAAGTTTCTACAGTTCCCATAGTTTCTTCAAAACTGGTGGGACAAGTGATTGAGTCTTCTGTGCCATCGGTGCCCATATCTGCACTGACTACATTGGTGCTGATTACTGTTTTGGACTGCCTCTCTTCAGTGCCTTCTAAACCCTTGGTGCTGTCTTCCTTAGAACTGAAGGAGTTTTCCTTCAAGAACAGGCCACAAGTAGGTATTCACCTTCTGTGGACCCCTTTCAGGACCGTCCTTTAAGTCCTTTTTTTGGAAAGACATTCTCCCAGATCTCCTTCAGTTTGTTCGGTCTGATCCACCAAGAGCTTAACAGAATCTGATATCATGAAATAAGTGGATCAGCTCTGGGTGGTGAGGGAATTACCTTCTTCTGTGGTTCCTGGCATTCACAGCTCTGGAATCTTTCCAATTTCCACTCCAGCATTTGTTCCTCCTCCAACTCCATCTGAGTCTTTGGTGTCCTTGGTACAGACTTTTCTGGCTTTGACTGTTTCGGTGCCGGTCATAGTTCTCTGGCACTGATAGCTGCCTTGAGTTCTTCAGGTTTGTTGGACCCAGAGACCTCCCAGGGTCAAAGCTTCATTGCCAGTTCCAGGGGGCAGGGTTCCACTCCTGCTTTTTCTGAGCTGTCCATTCCCCTCAGTCCTTCGGCACATGTAAGCTCATCTCTGGCTTCAGCTTCAGAGGCAGTCTCCTTGGTGCAGGGTGGGACCACAGTTCCAAAGGAGTCTATTTTGGCACTGGGCTCCCATCCCTCTACAGGGGGGCCTGCCTTCCAGGCCATGGAGAGGGCCTTGCCCATTGTGGGCAAACAGTCTATGCCTTCTTTGTCAGACCAAACCTCTTGTCCTTACCCTTGACTGGAGCTTCCCCCAGTCTCTTTCCTGGGACAGCAGGCACAAACGACTCAGGATCTGACCACGGTGGTTATGTCCTCTTCAAATACCTCTCCAGACCATCCCACCAAAGAGGTACATTTGAAGAGAAAGTACAAGAGGAAGCACTTAGACTCCCCTGATGAGTCTTACACTGAAGATACCAAATTCAAAGAAGGGGAAGGTTCCCCTAAGTTACCCCTGAAGATGTTTCCTTTGGGGTTATCCTAGAGATCCTAAAACAGAGTAGTGGCTGGACTTCCCTCCAGCCTTCCTCAGAGGAATTGGTATACCTAGAGGCCTTTTATGCCCAACCCTCTACCTCTTGGATCTCTCTGCCCATTGATGATCTCATTAAATTAATTGCTCAGCGGGCATGGAATTTGCCTGACACTATTAAGCCAATTCCTAAGAGACCAGACCATATTCTTTCAGCCCCTCAGGATCAGGAACTTGATGATGAAAGTCCTACTGTCCATCCTTCTAATAAAGTGTCTAGGACAATAGATAGATTTGGGGAGCACATATACGCTTCATCCACCTTCGCTCTCAAGTCCATAAATTACTTTGCACATTTTATGAGACATCAATGAGATCTGATAAAAGAGCTATCAGATTATTGCACAGGAGCAGTAGCTGAAGGAATTCATGACAAGGTAGCTTCTCAGCTCATCACCCTAGAATCCATTTCAAACTCATCCAGAAGGCTAATGGTGCATGCTGCTGAAGACACGATGAGAGCAGTGGGTTCGAGCATAACCATTAGGAGATATACCTGGATGCACTTATGTGATTTTGTGGAGCTATTTAAGTCTTCTTTTGTCAATGCTCCATTTGACGGAACATCTGTGTTTGGTCCCAAATTTGAAGACACTCTGGCCAGATGTGAGAAAGATGGAAAGACTCTTTCTGCCATGGGCATACGCTTTTCCACTCCTCTGCAGCTTTACTCTAGGAATCAGAGAAGTGGAAAGCTATGGTTCAAAAAGTCCCAAGGGCCTTTCCAGGACTCACATGGCAGTGACTTTCCCCGGGGCAGAAGGGGAAGTAATAATGGAAGACACCGCACAAGAGTTAGAAGTGTCCCACAGAATCAGGGTTCCAGAGATTCTTTCCCTGGGAACTCCTATCAGCATTCCTGAAAGGAGGCCTGATTGACGTTCTATGGAGGCAGTTGGGGGGACGATTATCCCTGCACCAATCTGTCTGGCTAAGGATAACAGCAGACAATTGGGTTCAGAGGATTATAACCAGATGTTACAATATCCCTTTTTCAGAACAACCAAAGAGATTGAAAAGAATCCTAGAAGATCCACCCAGTCACAGGGATGCAGCAGTCTTAGAAATTCAAAAACTGTTTGACAAAAGAGTCATCCAAGCAGTCCTGCCAGAGCAGATAGGATCTGGAATTTACTCAAGATTCTTTTAGTGCCAAAGAAGATGGGGGACTGGAAAACAATCCTGGATCTCAGTCTGTTGAACAAATCAGTTTGACAAACTAAATTTCGATAGTCACGGTTCAGTCTATACTTCCATTCTTGAGCAAAGATTGGATGTGCTCAACAGATGCATATTGCCATATAAAAATGGACAAGCGATCCAGAAGATTTCTGTGCTTCTGGCTGGGAGACAGTCATTATCATTTGAGAGCAGTGCCCTTTGGTCTCATTACAGCCCCCAGGGTGTTCACCAAATGCGTGGCAGTGGTAGCAGCTCACCTCACACTGCTAGGATTCTGGGTGTTTCCATATCTAGACGACTGGCTCCTTACCACTCCCACAAGGTGTCTAGTCATAGAGGTGCAAGACTATATTCTTTTCCTTTGTTCTGACTTGATTATCACTATAAATTAAGAAAAGTCCCATTTAGAATCATCTGAATAGTTGGAGTTTATTGGAGTGATGCTCGACACAATCACCAGCATTGCATCTCTTCCCATAGAAAGACTTTAAAGGATAAGATCACAAGTCAGGGGGATCATTCACAGCAAGAAGATAACAGCAAGACATCTTCTTCAAACTCTAGGCTCAATGCAGCCTCTATCACCCTAGTTCCCCTTGTGAGATATCACATGCAAATTTTTCATTGGCTCCTGACATCTCAATGGTCTTTACTGAATCAACCGGTGTCCCATTTGGTTAAGATCACTAATCATTGCAAGGAAGATCTGATTTTGTGACTCCATTCCAATGAAATTTTATCAGGTCGTTCTTTTGTCCCCGTCAACCCCAAGCCACACTGACCATGGACATGTCCCAGATGGGGAGGGAGGGCATTATCTGGGAAAGACAGTCCAAGGCACTTGGTCCAGCTGGATGCCAGTTTGCATATCAGTGTTCTAGAGATGAGGGGAGTGCTCTTAGCACTGCAGTCATTTCAAGCAACCCTCCCCTTTGGAACAATTGCGATACAAACAGACAATATGGGTCTATATTACTACCTCTAAACTTCAGTTTCACGAATATCAAAATGTCGACACTTAAACAGTGAAATACGAAAAGTACGAACGGTCACTTCTGCAAATTTTTTCACAGGGAAAAAATTTGCTTGGCCATTATCGGGAATTTGACCTTTTCTCCAATGTAGAGCAATCTCGGAGTTGGTATATTTAGTTAGGGGTGTGGGGGGCACAGCCTCCACTTGATTAGGGTTTGAAAGTTTGTTTTGCTGTTGGTCAGCCAAGCAAATTTTGTAAAAAAAATTCACAGAAGTGGCCATTTCTACTTTTTGTATTTCGCTGTTTACGTGTCGACATTTTGGTATTTGTGAAATTGAAGTTTCGAGGTAGTAATATAGACCTAGATAATATGTCAGTAGTTTGGTAGAGCAATAAGCAAGGGAGAACCAGGTCTTTCCCTCTTTGTTGGGATTTACTCAGAGTATGGCAATGGGCAATTTCTTCTGGCCGCTTTCAATTAGCAATGCAAATTCCGGGGAGTTCCAACATGATTGCAGACAAATTGAGCAGGACCATCCTCATGCCTCACAAGTGGTCTCAATCTATTGGTGGCAGAAAAGATTTTCCGCCACTGGGGCCAACTATACTGTAATCTATTTGTGTCCCCCCTGAACAACAAGTGCAGCAGTTACTTTGCCCTAATCCCCCTTCTGGGGGAGTCACCAAGAGATACTCTCCTTCACCATTTACCCCCCAGTCTATTGTATGCCTTTTCCCCGATTTCTCCCATATCCCAGTTTCTAAAGAAAGCCAACAGGTTGAAGAACAGAATAATTCTCATTGCCCTATTCTGGCCTCTACAAGTCTGGCTCTCTTTCCTTTGGCCACATCTAATTTGAAGACCTTGGATGCTGGACCCAGCTCCAGACCTATTGTTCCACCCAGAGGGACTAGTTCATCCAAACCTTCAAAATCTCAGGCTCACTGTATGGCTTCTCCAGTTCCCATGATTGCCTTAACAAGTGGCTAAAGTTTTCTAAATGGATGTCAGAGTCTAATCTTGACCCATATTCTACACCTATTGAGAAAGTCCTGGAATTCCTAACTTCACTTTTTGAAGCAGGAGTATCTGCCTCTACTATTCCAGTGCATCTTTCTGCAATCTCTAACTTTCATATTGGCTTAAAGGGTTCTGCCTTAATGTCCTATAAACGTTGCAAAGCTTTTTTGAAAGGAACTTTAATGCTAAGACCTCCATATAAAGAACCCTCTGCACTTTGGGATTTGAATCTAGTGCTTCAATCATTAATTCATTCTCCCTTTGAACCTTCCGCAAATTGTGATTTGAAGTTTTTGTCCTGGAAAACTTTATTCATAATAGCTATTACTTCTGCTAGGAGGATATCTGAGATACAGGCCTTATCTTGCAAACCTCCCTATCTAATCTTTCATAAAGACAGGGTCTCTCTGTGAACAAATCCTTCCTTTTTACCAAAGGTTAAATCCAAAGCAAAGTTAATCAGACTATACAACTCACAGCTTTCTTTCCCAACTTCTCAAATTAAGGTGAATACTGTCTACTCTTACTAGATGTGCATAGACAATTATGTTTATACCTTCACACAACAAAATAAATTGGAAAATCTGATCAGCTATTTGTTTCCTTTTCTCCAGTGGCTATAAGAAGAACAGTTTCTAAAGTTACTCTGGCTAAATAGCTTAGAGACTGTATCACCTTTGTTTATAACAAAAATTGAATGCATCTACCAGGACCTGTAAAAGCACATTCAACAAGAGCAATAGCCGGTTCTGCCATTTTTCATGCCAGAGCTTCCATAGATATTTGTGCAGCGGCAACATGGGCATCTCCTCATACTTCTATTACGCATTACAAACTGGATCTGGTCTCTAGAGGACAGGCATCATTCGGCTCAATGGTGCTTAGGAATATTCTTTTGTAACATGTCCCAAGGTTCAGGTAGCTGGGGACTCTGTCCCACAGTCAAGGATTAAGTGAAGATTGACAACATCAAATAAACACGTTATGTCTTACCATAATGTTCCATCTGTGTTGTTGATCTTCACTTATCCTTGACATCCCCACCTTCCTTTCCCCTGCCTTTACATCTCTTGATAGATTTGATCTCTCCAAATATTGGCTTTCATTAAAGAGATACAGATATGGTCTCTGATCTGTTATTTCTTGTCTGTCACTATTGTTTGCAAACTCAATCTGAGGTAATCTTGTGAGAAGAATTATGGCTAGAGGTTAGCTCGAGAGTTTTTGGAAGGCACAAGTTGGAATAATGGCTGAGTCAGTTCCAAGGTTCGGAACTGGACCTACAGTCAGGGATAAGTGAAGACTGACAACACAGATGGAACATTATAGTAAGACATAACTTCTTTACCACTGCCATGATTTGGACACTAGAACACTACTGTGTGAACAGAGACAATATCTCTTTTTCTTCTTTGTGTAGACATCTACCACCCTCACATGGAATCAAGGGGGGAGCATGGAATGTCCATGCCAGTAGACACAAAGGCTTATGTAGCATTGACAATCCCTGTTACAGTGACTTTTCAGAATCCAGCAGGGGAGACCTGTAGGAGTTTTACAGGTGTCACACTTGCAAATTCTACACTAGTTCCTTGATGTTATGCTGTAGCATGTGGAGGAGTATAAATCATTTCCACAGACATCAGAGAAGAGATCCATTATTATGTGGCCATTTTACATATAACCCATGTCTCTTAGGTGTTGAGGACCATTGATTGTGAGCACATTGCCATCAAGGACCCACCTGCTCCACATGGCCTGTAGAGCAGATGGAAGAGTTTCTATTCTATGAGCTACCAGGTGGTGGTATGCCATGCAGAGGATATTATATATAATGTGTTTGTACATCCTCCAGGTGGTCCCATGATTCACACATCTGGCACATGTGAGATCTTGTGGGGGCGACTTTCCAAATGGTCTAGCTGACAGTTGAACATATTGCCAGTCACAGAGTCTTGCATATGCTGCTCCCCTGGACATAGGAAGCATGCCAATTATAATTGTGTCCACTGCTGTGGGCTGCAGGTGATGTAGGCTCTGATTTGATACATTAGGCAGTGGTGGAGAAGAATTATTACTCTGCCTTGTCACAGATGTGGAACATCACTGAGAGTGTGTTCCGATTTATGAAGGATCACTTTTGCTGCTTTGCGACATCTGTTGATGCACTGCATAATGAACTGTAGACAGAAAATAAGATATTCACAATATATGGCATATTATGCAATGTGATTGTATGAGCAATGTAGGAAAACTGAACAACTGCCTGACAAACTCCTAGCAACACTGGAGGAGGTGTTGAGTGAGGAGTGGCACCTATGTCTCTAATGGACACACACAACCTGTAAATGGTTCCTCTCCCAGGCCCCTGCTTGTAAATGTTTCATCTCCTAATCCCCTGCTTACACTTAGCAAGGGTATCAGAACTTGTCAGAGATTTGGGATGCATGGCTAAGCTTAAAAAGGCCCTTGTGGTTGTTAGCCTAGTAAACACCTATGAACCTATCAGTGTTCAGAGGAAGTGGATGCAGTGATACCCCAGTCAAACAGTGGCAGGCACAATATGTAGTGGCAATGGTAAAGAGGTAGTGTCTGGTTCACAACTAAAGGTCATGACATGGACAACACATAATACTGATACATGCATTAACACACCTGGGCTATTACTTACAGCATGTTGACTGGTCACGCTGTTCATAAGACATTACCTTACCCACATAGTCAAGATGGGTGGGCAGGGCACAGTTATCATCATTTGCATGGGTGGATAGACAATGTAACAAGGGATAGCAATACAATAGGTGGAAGGGTTATGGAGGGTGGATGTGGTAGCCATACATGTGGCTAGAAGGTTGGAGGGAGTCAGAGATAAAATCCTCCAGTGTTGGAGTGGAGCCTCTGTTTTGCAAATGCTGACTGGTTGTACCACGTGGTCTTAGAGTATAGAGGCACCATGTACAATAGACGTAGCACTATAGGAACCTCTCTTTTGCCCCCATGTGGAAATGCATTAGATGGTCTACAATCATAACTTTGTAGTCTTTGATGATCCTATTGTAAGGCATACCAATGTCCCTCTCACCAAACAGAGAAAGGGATGTTCTCCAAAGATGATGCCACATTGCCAACAGAGAAAGGATTGATTTTAACAAATGCTTAGCTTCTGGTGTCACTCCAAGGGGTACAATATTTGACAACCTGGGAGGATATGGCTGACAGACCACACTGCTTTGCCAGGGATGGTCTGCAGTCTGCACTTACCCCCTCTAGGCTTTGGGATTTGGCAAAGACCTTTTCCACCCCTATAGTGCCTTTTTTCAGCAATGCCAAACTGATAAACATACCAACTTAACTGAACCTATGAAGAAATATCTGAAGGTGGTACTGCTCAATACTAGAAGTATTAACAAGAAACTCCACTCCCTGAAAGTCTTCCTCTCTCCGTAGAATGTAGACATCTGTGTAATAACATAGATATCATTTAAAGTTGCAGAGACTACCCCAGCAATTCCAGGTTATAATGCCTTTCACAATTTTAGACCAGCTACTACACAGGAGGGAACTAAAGGTGGAGGAGTCTCAGTCTGTATTAAAACCAACCTCACATCCAGCCTAGTTAATGTGTATGACCCACTGGAACTCATACATCTGCAACTCACTCAATGTACTAGAGTCCCTTACTTTTCAACCCAATACAATATCCATGTGGGATCTCAACTACCCCTGTATAGACTGGTAAACCTACACTACGTCTAATGCATGATCTCAGCTATTCCTAAATATTGTTAATATCTACATCCTGGAACACTTCGTCCATTCTTCTATCAGGGGTACAAGCATCCTTGACCTTGTACTCACAAACATGGGGGGAGGGTGATGTTCCCCATCCAAGGTAATGTTTTTGCTCATCCAGTCTGACCATAAGGCAGTATTATATGAAATAAAAATTAAATCCACAGAGCCAGCAAAACTAAAACCTTTAGGAACTATTCCAAGCTAAACCTTTCTCTACTAAGTGACGCCTTGGCTAAATATCAAGCACCTACAAACCCAGTAAACACCATAGCATATGCTGAGCTATTTACAAAATCTCTCTCTCTCTATACATATATATATATATATATATATATATATATATATATATATATATATATAAGAATAAGACAAACTCAAAACAAAAGCCACCCCAGTGGAATCACAATATCAATCGGTTGTACAACAAAAGAAAAAAATCTTGGCAAAGCGTAGAAGGAATAAAGCCATACATACTAAAAGTCCCCTGACCAGTCTAAACAGGCAGCTAAGTGCATTAATTAATACTTAAAAGGCTAAATTTTAAGAAAAAAAATTGTTTCTCAGGCATAGGACAACCACAAAGCTTTCTACAGCTATGTCCATAACTTCAGGGGAAATACACAACAGTGGGCAGAACCTATTGTAAATGGCATCACCCACACTGAACTAGAGGTCATTGTCAACCTTTTGGCTAACAGGTTCAGTTCAATTTTCTCTTCCCACTCCTCATGATAGTCCAAAGGTAATATTGCATACCACAATCCCCTAAACCATTACTAGGGAACAGGTCATCAATGCACTTTCCAATGTCAAAAACAGTGCATTGATGGCCTTGATAACAGCCAGGGATGTCTAATAAATTGCATGAAGCATGACCTCTCTGGTCCACTTGAATCACTTTTCAACTGGAGCTTCCTGTCAGGTTTGTGTGCCCAAGGAATGGAAGATGGCTACTTTAATTCCCCAGTCTTACCAGCCTCATATGTAAATCCATGAAAAAGAATCATCATGGACATGATAAATGAGGACATAGGTAACCTGTAAATGCTGGGCCCATCACAATTTGACTTTGTTAAAGGAAGGTCCTGTCTTTTAAATCTGGTGGACTTTTTTGAGAGGGTCACCAAAGCACTGGATGAAGGTAAGACTGTACACACAGCTTACCTGGATCTGGCCAAGGCTTTTCAAACAATACCCCACTCAGTGATTATAGACACACTCACTAATTTAGGTATAAATCCTTTTATTACCCACTGAATAGTCAACTGGCTTACTGATAGGACCCAAGAAGTCCACCAAGAGGCCAGTCACTAGTGCAGTCCCTCAGGACTTGATAATGGGCCTGCTCCTTTTTGGTATCTATTTCTCCGAAATGGAAGCAAATGCTGAAGGTTTATGGCTGACTCAGTTTGCGGATAACTGCAAGCTGGGGGTTATCATTGACTCCCCTGCAGACACTAGCAATTCTTCAAGAAGGTCTATCTCTGGCTAATAAATGGTGCCAAAGCCATGGTCTTACACTTATTGCAAAGAAATGTATAACTGTACTGTTTTGAAAGTCAGGCATCCCGGCTAATTGCCATGTTGAATACACTCCTAAGACTTGACCCAATAGTCAGGGATCTGGGTACGCACAAAGATAGTAGCCTTAACTTTGACCACCATGAAGAAGTCCTTTTATGATGCACAACTTATAAGTAAGGGCATGGCATCTAGGTCCAAAGAAGTCATTATCCCATTGTATTCCACCCTTATCAGAACAATCATAGAGTACTATGCTCCGTTTGGTATGTACCTGACCAGGCATATGCAGCAAGTAGAGTGACCTCAGAGGTTCCTTACAAAAATAATACAAGTCATAACAAACTTATCTTATGCAGAGTACCTTAAAGCCCTTATCCTCTACTCAGTCTCCTATAGATTGTTGAGGGGTGATCTATGTCTTGGCGGTGCAGTGGTGCAGTGGTTAGTGTTGTCGCCTCACAGCAAGAGGTTCTCCAGTTTGATACTCAGCTGGGGTGCCTTCTATGTGGAGTCTGCAGGTCCTCCCTGTGTTTGTGTGGGTTTTCTGCAGGTGCTCTGGTTTCCTCCCACATTCCAAAACATGCATTTGTAGCATTTCTCCCCAGCCCTCCACTGAAAATGGCCTCTGTCCCAGTCAGGCTTTCCTGCTAAACAAATGTTAAAAATAAATGCATAACTTACAAGGCATCCACAAACCCCATATTTATGAATCTCCTACATATAAGTGAAAGAGTACCAGAAATACAAGGTCTAGGGACCTGAATTTTGTCTGTGACTTAACCAGAACATGCTGGAGAGACAGAGATGTCTCCCAGAGACCACCCTTCCTATGGAACAGTTTTCCCATCCATGTGAAGCTGAGCTTGTCTATTACCTAGTTTGAGTGTAGCATAGACCTGTGGATGAGGAATAGGAAATTTACACTGGGCCTGGTACCCATGTCCCTTATGGACTGTCTGAAGTAGCTTATAAATGCCTGGCCCTCAATGTCCTTTTTGGTTACAGGACATCATTATTCTTTCAGGAAAACTTGGCTTGGCTTAGAAAGCCCCCCCCCCCCCCCAGGTCATTAGCCTAGTAACAGTCTATGAATCTATGAATAGCCATATGTTACAATCAATAAGCTAACAGGGGATAGATATGATGTGGAACTTTTGGGTACAAAGGGGTTGACCTGGTGGTGCCATGATCATCATAATGGAAAATGACCATGCCTAGGGGTGGAGACAGCCATGGCCAAAAGTGACAGTAATGCAGTTTATGGAGCATTGTATGGTGTGTGCCATCTCTGACCATCTGACTTGTGACCTTGGACCATGCATCTGGCCACTTGCCTTGTCATAGTGAGCATTTGACAATATCCTCATGGATGTACCAAAAGATTCCATCTGGGTCACAACTGCCCTCAGCAGGAGTATTCACTCCAGGTTCCTGGTATGTCATCACTCTTCATGTGTTGCAGGATATTGCTGGTCTCTTCAGTGGTTGCATTTCCTTACACAGACCATGCAACACACTCAATATCACCAACACAGTGTGTGTAGTGTCTGTTTACGTATCAGTCACTAACCTGCCCATCTATCATGAGAAAGATGCCAAAGGTGATACCACAGTTAGGGAATGCCCTGGAGTCATGAAAATGACAACCACCTACATGCCTCTTCCCTAAGGTTGGCACATAAACCTCACAGACAGTGCAGCTTATAACCACAAAACAGTGTGTGCAGAGTCAGTGACCAGATACAAATTGTATTAGTTAAGTGCTTTCGTTGAGTTAAGGCATTTTACTTGACTAAATCGGAACTGAAAAAATGGATCTCCCACATGTATAAATATAATCCTCGTGAATATTAATTATAGATTTATTTAAATGCAAAAAATATTCACAATTCAATCATTCAGATACAAATACAAGAAATCATATAAAATCTATAAAGTCCAGTAAGTTTCCTCTCTTGAATTATTATGTAAAACATATTTAAATATGAAAATAGGAAAATAGGAATCAACATACTTATCTAAAGCAACAAACAATAACATTCACTGAAAAAATAATTATTTTTAATATAAATACCTATAGATAAAGATACACACACACACAAATATATACACACACACTCACACTCACACACACACACACACACACACACACACACACACACACACACACACACACACACACACACACACACACGCATGTACACACACATATATATATATATGTTAGGTTTACTATTGTTTATTCGAATGGAAAAACATTTTCCGTTCAAATAAACAAATGATAATACCGAAAGTAAAAAAAAGACTACTGTTCACAATGTCAAACCAAATGCTCGACGCATTTGACTCGACATTGTTGTCGAAACCACCACGTGATAGCCATACAGGAGCTGATGTAAATCAAACTCCTATACAGCTATCACGTTTTTGCAGTGGGGCAAGCCCCCCTGCACCCCCCCATGTCGGGGGCTGCACCCCCCACATCCACCCTACTTATATATTCTAACTCTGAGATAGCACTACAGTGGGGATGTGGATGAATTTCCACTCCTCACTGTACCGCGATCTCTGTGCAGATAGTCGATTTTCAACTTATGTGAATGCAGTTGTGCATTCTCACAAGTGGAGTCGACTATCTGGTGCAAAACTGCTTGTTTGTTTGACAATCTGTTTTTCGGCACATTGCAGCCGATAGAATGTCGTTCGCACAAACAATAGTAAACTATATATGTATATATATATATATATATATATATATATATATATATATATATATATATATATATATATATATGGTTTATCTTTATTTTGCTGAAACACAAAACATATTTTAAGAAAAAAAGTCGACCTTAGTTGCCATGTCATTGTACCCAGAGTAAAAAATGTTGAATGTAACAGAACGTGATGGTCGACAATCGCTATATCTGTCTTTTCCATATTAGTGTGAAATAGTCCAAAACCACCAAGTGTGCAATCATAAACACAGCAGCAGATGCATCTACCTATCTTTTTTCATGTTTTTGCTGGGGGCAAGCCCCCTGCACCCCCCCACACCCACTGCAAATTTTATATATATATATATATATATATATATATATATATATATATATATATATATATATATATATATATATATATATTGATATATATATATATATATATATATATATATATATATATATATATATATATATATATAAACTATGAGATCACACTACAGTGAGGAAAAGGGTACAGTGATCTCCATTCAACAGATTTCAAAATGTTTACTTCTCATGCTCGTACGACTCTGTTCATTCATTACCATTTCTTTAAAAAAAATAAGTGACAGCTTTTAAACATTTCAAGTAGATGCAATAAAGTATATCTTATTTAATAATGTGCATGTCAGCCATATGATGGTAAGTATGTGTGTGTGTGTGTGTGTGTGTGTGTGTGTGTGTGTGTGTGTGTGTGTGTGTATATATATGGGTCTAGGACACATGCTCGACTAGCATTTGTCCAAATCACAAAACATCGAACACACATACACGAAAGAGCTTAACATCAAAAAGTGCTTCCCGTGTATGTGTAGTTCAAAAAACAAAATCTACATTTCTGCAGGGGGGCTTTGCCCCCCAGCACCCCACACACCCCCTACTTTAATATTTTCACTCTGAGATCGCACTACAGTGGGGAAAAGGGAATTTTCCCTTACCCGCACTGTAGTCCGACAGGCACACATACACGGAAGCGCTTGTCGATGTTAAGCGCTTTCGTGTATGTGTGTTGATGTTTTGTGATTCGGACATATGCTAGTCGAGCATGTGTCCGGATCCCATACATATATATATATATATATATATATATATATATATATATATATATATATACACACACACACACACACACACACACACCCCTGTTAAAATGTCAGGTTTTTGTGATATAAAAAATGAGAACACAATAAATAATTTCAAAACTTTTCCCACCAAAATGAGAACACAATAAATCATTTCAAAACTTTTGCCACCTTTAATGTGACTTATAACCTGTACAATTCAATTTAAAAACAAACAAATTTGTTAGGGGAAAAAATATAAAAAAATAAAAAATGTACAATACACTGGTTGCATAAGTATGCACATGCTTAAGCTAGTACTTTTTGGGTAGGAGTCTATCAGCATGGCACATCTTGACTTGGCAATATTTGCCCACTCTTCCTTGCAAAAGCGGTCTAAATCTGTCAGATTGTGAGGGCATCTCTTGTGCACAGCCCTCTTCAGGCCACCCCACAGATTTTCTCATGAATTTAGGCCTGGGCTCTGGCTGAGCCATTCCAAACTTGAATTTTCTTCTGCTTCTGGTGAAGCCATTATTTTATTACTTTGGATGTATGCTTGGGGTCATTGTCATGTTGAAAGGTGAAATTCCTCTTCGTCTTTAGCTTTCTTGTAGATGCCTGAAAGTTTTGAGCCAAAAGTGACTGGTATTTGGAACTCTTCATAATTCCCTCCACCTTGACTAAATCCCCAGGTCCAGCTGAAGAAAAGCAACCCCGAAGCATGATACTGCCACCACCATGCTTCACTGTGGGGATGGTGTTCTTTTGGTGATGTGAAGTGTTGTTTTTGCGCCAAACATACCTTTTGGAATTGTGGCCAAAAAGTTCAACCTTGGTCCCAACAGACCATAACACATTTTCCCACATGCTTTTGGGAGACTTGATGTATTGTTTTGCAAATTTTAGCCAGGCCTGGATGTTTTTCTGTATATAAAAAGGCTTCCGTCTTGCAACCCTACTCCATAGTCCAGACATATGGAGAATACGGGAGATTGTTGTCACATGTAGTACACAACCAGTACTTGCCAGAAACTCCTGCAGGTCCTTCAGCGTTGTTGTAGGTCTCGTGGCAGCCTCCTTGACCAGTTTTCTTGTCTTTTCATCAATTTTGGATGGACGTCCAGTTATTTGCAACGTCACTGTTGTCCCATATTTTCTCCACTTTTTGATGACTGTCTTCACTGTGTTCCATGGTATATCCAATGCTGTGGAAATGTTTTTGTACCCTTCTCCTGACTAATACCTTTCAACAATGAGATCCCTTTGATGCTTTGTAAGCTCTCTGCAAACCATGGCTTTTGCTGTAGCATTCAACTGAGCAAATGTCAAGAAAATCCTACTAGGACAGCTGAACTTTATTTGGGGTTAATTAGAGTCTCTTTAATTGATGGCATGTATGTACCCAAGAAGGTTGAATGCTGTAATCAAATCAAAAGGTGCTTCAACAAAGTATTAGTTTAAGGGTGTGCACACTTATGCAACCAGCGTATTGTACATTTTTTATTTTTTATATTTTTCCCCTAACATATTTGTTTTTCAGTTGAATTGTACAGGTTACAGGTCACATTAAAGGTGGGAAAAGTTTTGAAATGATTTATTGTGGTCTCTTTTTTATGTCACAAAAACCTGGCATTTTAACAGGGGTGTGTAAACTTTTTATATCCACTGTATATACATTTTTGTTTAAGCCCAGGGTAGTTGTGGCATTTCATTTAAGCTGCCAAAAAAGTTATTTATACTCAAGTTTAGTTTCCTAACTCCCTCTGCTGGGGTTTATATTGATTTTTCAGTTACAGCAAAATGAAACTTTTTGACTTCATCACACATCTCAGAAAGCTTATATAAAATACTATTCATGCATTTCCTTTGAATATCATACTTATGTTATTAAATTATTTTCTTGAGGAGTCTTTCCATTTTTCCACTATAAAACCCGGGCATGCAGAACATTTCACAATATAAACAAGTATGCTGCATTAAAAATTAAGAATCCTCACAGGCTTAATTTGTCTTCTGAGGAAAGGTTTCTATTAGATGATCTTATTAAGGATAACTCAATAAGAGTTATGAAACCCGATAAAGAAGGGGGCATTATGATACTTACAATAGATTATTCAAGCATTATGACATTTTACAAGATGATAATGTTTACACACTAGCTTCGAGGAATCAAGTAAACATTGCTTAAAGGAGCAATATCATACACTTAAATGATTGTATGGTAACCTATCTTCTAATTGACTCACATATGGTTGAAGTGCACATAATAAAACAAATATAGTCAAACATCTCACTAAGCGACTATTGAAGATGTCAATGCAACATCTAGGAAAGATATTTACAGAAACAAATACCCTGACTTATCACCAATAAGAAGTAAAACAATAAACACAATAAATAAAAAAATAATAATAATGTTTAAATACTTCCCCTTCCAGTAAATAAAAAATATATGCCTGAATCTAGCACAAAAGTCTAGCAGAAACTCAAAGTTTTAAGATCAACAAAAACAAAGTCAAAATCATCACAATGTCAAAGTGTCAGCACAGTAATCATTTTATCAAATGGGTAAATGGCTGTTTTAGTACAGGGGTCTAAAACATACCCACTCCCAGTCTATATTAATGTTTCTTAAACCTGTTTTTGCTAGACTAATTCACATGTTTAAAGACTTATGGGATTTTTGGGGAGAGACTTCACAGTGAGTTATGGAACAACCATTTGGGTTTGTAATGATTGACATAGAAGACATGTTTTACATGTATTCTCAAAGATGAATGTCAATTATTATTTCACAATAGTCTTTTAGGATGTAAATTTCTTCAGGCAAATGACATCAAGCTAATTATGGATTTTATGAGGGTTGTTTTAGATAACAATTTTATTTCTGTTGAAGGTGAGCTCTGAAAACAAATTAAAGGAGTAGTGATGGGTGTAGTCTGTGTACCCATTTATGCAAACATGCTCCAATATATTTGAGGAATGAAATATGTCTTCCATTCAGAATTTATAAGTATTATAGAGTTTAATTTACACATTTAAATGACATTTTTATCAAATGGGATGGTTCTGATAACTTGTTTAATGAGTCTGTTGCTTTTATGAATGGTTCAACTGATTTTTTAAAATTTACTTTTAACTCCAATAGGTTACTATTAGGCACACTAAGGTGGGTTTCAGTTCTAATATTTAAAGGAAGCCTACATTCAGTAATGCCTATTTACATTACCAAAATTTCCACCCATAGAGTTTAGTGAAGGAGCAATGCATTAGACTTGCAAATATACCTACTAAATAGGTGTTTATGGTTTAACAGGTAGAAATGAATAGACTGGTTGACACATCAATTAACAGAGGTTATCCAAGACAATTTGTACTTGATATTAGTAATGAAGTTTTAAAACATGGGAGTGAGTGATATAAACCTTTACTGGGAATTGGTATCATAGAAAAAAACAACACATAGCAATTGTACCAAAAAGATTAACTTTGAAAAGCATTTGTGGTGCATTAAAATGAAGGACATTCTTTATACTGATCATTGCTGCAGTAGCCTAAGCTATATGGTCACCTTCCATGTGCCCAAAACATTAGTCAGATTGAGCTGAGCTGACTAAAAAGGCAAGTTTGGGTGCCAAGCCATTCAGAATTTTCCAGCAAAAGAGTAAGCTTCTCTGAAGCTTTCCAGGATAGATGGTTGTTTTCTGCTGTTCCTTTGGTCAAATAAATTTCACTTTGGGGAACAAACCTTCTTATTTAAAAATGCACTTGGAGCAGTGGTGCACCAGTTAGCATTGTCGCCTCACAGCAAGAGGCTCTCTGGTTTGATTCAAGACTGGGGTGCCTTTTGTGTGGAGTCTGCATGTCCTCCCTGCATTAATGTGGGTTTCCTCCAAGTGCTCAGGTTTCATCCCATACTCCAAAGACTGGAGTGTTCCTCCCCGGGCCTCTGCTGAAAATGGGCTCAGTCCCAGTCAGACTTTTCCAGTAAACAAATGTTAAGTAAATAAACACTTTCCTTTTCAGAAAAATGATTTTAAAGCTAAGAGTTTGTGTTTTAATGGACTGTCATAAGACTACATTTCCTTTTAAATGGGCATGCTCTTTTTTCCTAACAGTTTAAAAGTTGCTTAAAGTAATTAAAACATTTTTTTATGTGGAGAAATTGTTTATTTTATTTTTGGAGCTGGGAAAGTGTTTAAAGTACTTTTTACTGTTTTTTTCTATGAACAAAGTGCCTTTTTAAGATTTTAAATTTTTACTGGCTTACGGTGGTGGTGCTGCGGTAGCATTGTCGCCTCATAGCAAGACGTTGTCCCATTCGATTCTCAGCTAGAGCGTCTTCTGTGTGGAGGCATACGTGAATGGGGCGTGCCTTCTTTGAAGGTTGTGCGTCAGGGCTGGTAACCCGTTACGTAAAAATCCACTACCAATCATTAGCGGACCGAAATTCCGCTGTGGCGACCCCTAACCGGGAAAATCCAAAAGACACAAACAAACTGGCTTTTGCTGCCTATTTTTCCTAGATGAAGCCACCATTTTCGGCTTGACAATGGAACAAACTGTTGGTCCTATGATCAGTCCTTCTTCCAGCCACAAAAAGAAAAATATTAAGAAAACAGCATTTGTCACCACAGCAGGCTAGCAATTTGCCTCAGCTAAAGGTGGGTGACTCTGTTGTGGTCATTAGTTGTACCTCAGAACACTCATCTTTTACCCCTGATCCCTCTGGTGTAACATCTACAGCCACTATGGACTGGGGGCTAGCCACATTGTCTCCAGCTGTTTGGGTCACTTCAGTGGGCAAGAACGAGTTACTTTTGTCAGTCCTGGAAGAGGAAAGGCTTCCCTATTTTCTCAGAATATTGTGCCCATCCCCAAGGAAACTGCTTCTGCCATTAACAACACTGCTGGCCCCATTTTTCTATCAAAAAGAAACAGAAAACTAAACTTGTGTCTATTCCTCCTCAAATTTCCTTGGATAGGAGTAATTTGCTGGGTGTGGCTCAGGGTTTAATTCAGGCTCTTAATCATTCTTATAAAATAGTTTCTGGTAGAAGAAAGAGAGATACCTCTTTTCCAAACATTCAAGATTCTGAATCTGGACAAGAAGATGAAGGGACAGATGCAGGGCTTTCTCCTCAGATTTCTGATTCTGGCTCATATGCAAGCTCAGCATCTGATTCTCCCTATGGGGGTTTATCTTTCCCTGAAGCTATTTACAGACTAGTCCAGTGTTTTCTGTGAGAGAACACCGAGGTTTCTCAGTCCCTCAGAAAATACTATGATCTATTACAGAAGGAATTTCCAGGACCTTCACCTCTTCCTCCTGTTTTGTCAGCTTTGGAGGATGCGTGTGTTACTTCCTGCAGTTTACCTGATTGTCAGCCATCTGCCCCTAAAAAGGCAGATGGAATGTAATAAAGTTCCTCAGTCTTTTATGTTTTTATACACCCTTATGAAACCTGACCCAGCAGCTATAGCTTTAGTTAATCCTACTGCTGCTAAACATTTAGTTAATTCCAATCATACGCTTTCTGATAAAGGTGGGAAGATTATTGATAAGTATAGGAAAAAAGTGTAAGCTTCTGCAACTTTGATCTTCACAATTTCGAATTGTCAGGCTCATATGTTAATGTTTGTTCTGACTAATTGTGAAAGTATCAACAATGTTTTGTCAGCAGTTTCTTCTGGTGATGAAAAATCTTCTTTGAATAATTTAGTTCTTCAATTATACAAACCACTGCTTATTGTTTTACAGTGTATCCTTAAGTCCAGGTCTCCCCTTGTCCCACCCTGTCCCAAAGCAGTCAGTCACCACAGATGCCTCAGACTTTGCTTGGGGAGCAGTTTCAGCAGGGATAAAAGTGCAGGGTATGTGGGACACCAAGGACAGATGCAAGCACATAAATATAAAAGAAATGCTTGCCCTGATCAAGGCACTCAAATCAAGGCATTTCTGAATCATCTCTGGTCCCTGGGCCCTCTGCAAGTTGTTACAGGCAATACCACAGTCATGTGGTACATCAACAAGCAAGGGGAAGCCAGGTCAGACCCTCTTTGCAGAGCAGCCATGTTAGCTTGAGATATAGTTTCACAGCATAATCTCACTCTATGCGCATCCTACATTCCATCAGAGCAAAACTGTGTGGCAGACAAGCTGAGCAGGACGAAGGCAGATCCTCATGAATGGAAACTCAGTCAGGGGGTCTTACAAGATTTGATCGATCTTTAGGGAGTTCCCCAAGTAGACCTATTTGTCTCCTCTCTGAAAAATCAGTTTAGAAGATTCTACTCCAGGACTCCATGCAGGAAGGCCTGAAAGACAGATGCCTTTTCTTTTCCTTGGACAAGAATGTTCCTGTGTACTTTTCTACCCTTTCCACTGATATCCAGTGTACTTCCAAAGATTCAGAAAGATTCCTTCTGGCCCTGGCAACAGTTGTCCACCCCCCGTTCTTTTGGAAATAGCCAAGGGAAATCACCACAAGTTTCCCCACAGACTGGATATATTCACACGGGATCAGGAGTGTTTGATACACCCCATCCACAATCAACTTCAGGTGACCATCTGGATCATAATTAATTCCCTTTAGGCACCTGTTTACTGAGGACACACAGCAGGTACTAATGGAGGCAAGAAAGCTTGCTACTAGAAAATCATATATTAGCAAATGGAAAAGGTTTTCTAGTTGGTATCAACAGCGTAACCAGCACCCATTCTGGGCTAGTTGTTCTCTAGTTTTACAATATTTGTGCGAGTTGCTATCCAATAGCCATTCTTACTCCTCCATCAAGGTTCATTTGTTGGCCATTTCAGCATGTATATCATTTGAGCCTCCTTTTTCAGTGCATTTTCAAGTTAAAATGTTTTTGAAAGGGTTTTGCATAAGAAGTCTCCTAGAAAACTGGTAACCTCTCCTTGGGATATTAATTTTGTCGTAGAGAAGCTAATACTTGGTCTATTTGAACCAGCTAACCTGGCTGTCTTGAGATTCTTAACATGAAAAACAATTTTACATATTGCTCTGACCTCTGGAAGAAGGGTATCTGAGTTGCAAGGTTTAATGGTAAGTCAACCTTACCTACTTTTCCACAGGGACAGGGTTTCTGTGAGGATTAATCCTTCTTTTATGACTAAAGTGGTACCAACGTTTACTTTATGCTAAACTATCCATCTCTCCATTCTCTTTTCTGAACCTAAAAATGAGGAAGAAAGGACACTCCATAGCTTGGATGTCCACAGACAGTGGTCAAAATGAGGAACTTTGTACAGTTGTGTAAGTAAGCTTATATGAGTAGATGTTCTAATGATCACTGCTGAAGTAGCCACCCCCTGTTGTTCCTAGCAGTGTCCTTTCAGGGATCAGACTCCCTCTGTTTGTTGGCGTGAAAGCTCTGAAAAGCTCGGCCCCTAAATCTGTCTTTTTAGTCAATTATACCCAAGTGGGGTATTGTATTGAATGCTTTAGCCAGGTCCAGGTAGGTGGTATGCACCATTTTTCCCTCATCCATTGCCTTGGTGACTTTATCAAAAAAGTCCACCAGATTTAGTACGCATGACTTTCCTTTGATAAAGCCAAACTGGGCTAGACTCAGTGTCTGAGGGTTGCCTGTGTCTTTGTTGATCTTGTCCATGATAATTAACTCAATGGCTTTGCATATTAGAACAGCCAGACTAATGGGTCACAGATTCACTATGTCGCTCTGCTCATTGAAGGTAGCACTGTTGATCACCAGCTCAGCACACTGTTGTGTGCTTCCTTTGAGGTTTTAGACATAGCTGTAGCAGGCCTTGTTGTCTTTATCCTGTGAAGCTATCTTAACCTCGTAAATAGCCTTGTCGGACTTAATTAGTTCTCTTAGTTTCTCGTTTAGTTTAGTTAGACAGCTCCTATCATTATGGGAGTTACTCTTCCTGATTTTAGTCTTGAGTTTTTTCCTTTTGTTATACACCCCATTACGGTTAGGATTCGACCAGTGTAGTTTGTTTTCAGAGGTTTTTTTGGGCTTACTTGGTCTGATCAGCTAAACTCTGTGAAAAGGTAGCCATCATTCCCTAATATAAAATGAGTGCTAAGAACGCAGTCAATGACTTGTGTTCCATTATGCTTCTTAGTCCATCCAAGCAACCAGAAATCTGAAACCATCAGCAACTCCTGTCATTTTGGTGGGTGCCAACCTTTTCACTGTCTGCCTATCATAGGTGTGACATCTGAAAGCATAAGTCCTTATACTTCATAAAAATAAATAGATATCCACAGAGAAAAACAGTGAGGGCTGTACATCAGGGTAAGGGGAATATTTCATGATAACAAAACCTCTAAGTATACAGTACCCACATTTACAGTTTTAGTTTTTTTTGCCTGTCTTTTTTTTCTCCCACAGAGCTTATCATCAGCAGACTCCAGTGATTATTCTCAATAATTGGGACTACCAAACACTCCTATCTTCCCCAGATCCACTCCGGTTAGTGTTGAGCCAGTGAGGAGTTTGAGGTATCTGGGGATAGCATCACACTGATGCCATGGGAGAATTTTACTTAAACTCCACCCCTATGAATGCCTGATAACATCACATGAGAAGAATGTGCAATAGGCATTAGCACTTTACCAGCCATCACTTCCTCAAGAGGCTGGTATCAGCAGGATTCCTCAACAATTTTCAGATATTACTTTGTGGTTGTTTTTCCAGTCCTCAGCAAGAAAATCAAACGTTGAAGTATGCCCTGACTGGGCATACTTGACACCCATCTTCCCCTGCCAGCACCTCATATTGCTAAGCTAGTAATCAAACCCAGTCACTTGGGCCATGGTCAGGACTTTATGCCTCTACTAGAGCACTGATTTGCATTTATACTTGAAGTTTCACAGTACTTAGTATTGCAGTTCTGGTGCATTGAATTTTGTCAGGCACCTATTTCCTCCTGAACACAGCTCTGCTGCATATGTGGGAATGCGTGCATAAATTTAAACCAAGTAAAATTATCTGATATACTTATAAAATGGCACTTGACACTGCCAGTCAGAACTTGCTTTCCATGGGACTACAAGCAGCTGGTGCCTCAGCAAATGAACAGCCTGGTTTAAGAGTTATCTGCAAGTCAGGATCTTGCCTTGCCATTTAGAAGACTTCTATTCCCTCTGAGAGCAAATTACTGTTGCTGTCCCGCAAGGCTCAATTCTTGGTCTCCTGTTCTTCATAGCTTTTGTAAATAACATGGAAAAAGCACAATGGCAGTTCACTATTGGGTAATATGTTGACATGTTTGGGGATGTGAAAGGTGCCCTGAAGCTTTGAAAAGCTCACTGGCAGTTACGTCCTTGGCAGGATGTAACCCACATTCCTTAGGCTACTGCAGTAGTGATCACCCAAATATCTGCTGTTATGGTAAATTGACTTACACAACTGACCTTCTGATAAGGTAAAAAATATAGTTAAGAACAATTGGAATATTTTTAAAATAAATTAAATGATTTTAGGTACATTGGGTAAACAACCCTACTTTGTGTACAAGACAGCTAACAATTTTAAGTCTTTTAGAAAATAAACACACTGTAACCACTAATAATGGACAGAATGAAGGTACAACAAAATACAGCCACTGTAAACAATGTCAATTATGAAAACAGCTTCTTAAAATAGGGGTATGAACAAGGTACCATAGTTAAGTTACAGTGTGGAAATGTTTGAGCAGGGATTGTTTATAATGTGAAAGGTTTTCTATGCCACTCAGGAAAAGAGTTTATGAACATCAGTACAATATTCAGAGGAAATGTATGAACAGTGCTTTAAATAAGCACTCTGAGATATGTAGTGAATTCAAAAAGTTTAATTTTCCTATAATTGAAAAAAACAATATAAGCTCCAGGGATGGAGTTAAGAAACTGAACTGGAGTCAAGAACTTTATTGGCAGCTTAAATTAAGTGCCACAACTGCCCAGGGCTTAAAAGAATATGTTTCCATTCTTCTAATACTCAGACTTGGGGGGGGGGGGGCTGATAAATTATGAATAAATGACTAGTAGTTTATGGTGTGTGCGTATGTTTGCCTCTCTCTGTGTGTGTATATATATATATATATATTATATTAAATAATATTTTTAATGGAAGTTTATTTTCAGTGATTTTTTTGTTGTTTTAGATAAGGATGTTGGTTCCTATTTTTCTGTTTATATTTAAATGTTTTACTTACTAAATAATTCAGAGAGGTTATTCATTGATTTTATATGCTTTTATGTGTTTGTATCAGAATGCTTGAATGGTGAATGTTTTTTGTATTTAAATTAATTTACAATTACTTATTCACAAGGATGTTATTTATACATGTGGGAGATCCATTTTATTCAGTACTGATGAAGCCCTATAAGATATACCGACAGAATGAAAATGTTTAACTGATAACATTGGTATTTGTTGCACAATACTTTTGGCATTGTTCCTGTGGTCAGAGACTCTGCACGCAATATTGTTTTTGGTTATTAGTTGCTTTTAATGTTTACATACTCCTTTTGTTTGTTAAGTTTAGACAGTGCAGCTTACTGATGCAATTTGTGATGATGACTCCTACGTAGCTTTGGTGCAGTTAATCTGAACAGGGCATTCAGCATTAAATACAAGCAATGCATGAAGTTCATCCTGCCCCATCCACTGTCATCTCCAATATTAGTTTGCTAATAGTGCCACGGTTATCAGCCTATGCCATGTATATGGTGCCATCAACATTAAGTACAGGTGACATGCTGACATCATGCATGTACCTACCTGCTTTGCTAGACCCTTCTCCAGTGCAATCTATGTAATCATAAAGATAATTTACGTTTGACAATGCTGGAAATATTTGACACTCTCAACAACACATGACAGACTTACTAGTATGTGCTACTTATTTGTACAGCCTATAAGTACATACACACCTAGTGGTGCAGACTGTCATGGCTGCAGTCCCAATGCACCTTGAAAATGTAGATGTATGTGTGTTCTGCTAAATATCCCAGTCACATGAGAATGTCACTATACAACAGTAATGGAGTATGGTGTTACCGTATCCCCTACAGATAGTCAGGCAGTCATTTCCATCCCTACTTCCATATGCAAACCACCACCAGCTTTACAGGTTCTCTCACCTGCCCCAGCCAGGGTTACCAGGAATTTGCCCCCCTCTGTGAGATGTTGCTGGACTGGTTGTCCATCTTTTCTGGTGAATCTGTCACTGGGTCACTGGCAATAGGCTGTGGCTTAGTCTTGGCATGTAGTATTGTATTGATGGTCCTGCAGTGCACCTGTAGTACTGTTCCATTATAGACTGTCACAACACTGGTGTCCTGCATCATTCCCTGACATACCTAATGCCAAAAAACCTTGTCCACTCTACATATCTCAAGGATAGACATGCTATGTGTGGACAGGACCTGCAGTAGCACCTCTGTCTCCAGTGCGTTGAACTTTCCAACCATTGCCATTTTTTTCAGTCCAATGATAAGACGTACACATTGGTTCAGTGTGTGTGTGAGTGTGTGTGTGTGTGTGTGTGTGTGTGTGTGTGTGTGTGTGTGTGTGTGTGTGTGTGTGTGTGTGTGTGTGTGTTTGTATGTGCATCTATGTATGTGTCTGAGTGTGTGTGTCTCTGTGTGTGAGTGTGTGTGTGTGTGTGTCTCTGTGTGTGTCTGTGTGTGTGTGTGTGTGTGTGTGTGTGTGTGTGTGTGTGTGTGTGTGTGTGTGTGTATCTCTGTATATGTGTGTGTGTGTGTGTGTGTGTGTGTGTCTGTGTGTCTGTGTGTCTATGTATATGTGTGTGTGTATGTGTGCATCTATGCATATGTCTGCATGTGTGTGTCTGTGTGTCTATGTGTGTGTGTGTGTGTGTGTGTGTGTGTGTGTGTGTGTGTGTGTGTGTGTGTGTGTGTGTCTGTCTGTGTGTGTGTGTGTCTGTGTGTGTGTGTCTCTGTGTGTCTATGTATATGTGTGTGTGTGTGTGTGTATGTGTCTCTGTGTGTCTATGTATATGTGTGTGTGTGTCTCTGTGTGTCTATGTATATGTGTGTGTGTGTGTCTCTTTGTGTCTATGTATATGTGTGTGTGTATGTGTGCATCTATGTATGTGTCTGTATGTGTGTCTCTGTGTGTCTGTGTGCGTGTGTGTGTGTGTGTGTGTGTGTGTGTGTGTGTGTGTGTGTGTGTGTGTGTGTGTGTGTGTGTGTGTGTGTGTGAAACTGCCTTGACAGAAGCCAGTGTTTCAGAACTTTCACCCTGCCACCATTCAGTGGCTATAAACCAGTCTACTAATTTGTTTTCACCATTCTCAGCCCATATCATACTGACAGCAGCGATGGGCATGTTGCCACTGCTCATTATCTTTCAGCACATGCCATGCATGGTGAATGCACAGGAGACAGCATATGACTTGTAGCATTTGTTTCAGTCTGTGTGCATCTGGTGCAGTGTTGCCCTCCGCAGCTAAGCAGTAATCTGTCATGCCCTTGTACTCCCTTCCCTGCTGGAGTGAGCCCCTTCACATACACACACAGAACATTAAGTTGTTGTATCCTTGTATTCTGTTTTCTGGAGAAAGACACTCCAAAGCAGTTTAGTAACCTGTTATGCTCAGTTTTTGTCCTGTGTCAGGATGAACTCCCCCTTAGCAGGACAGTAATGTGTCTTGCCTTTGTGCTTTGTCATGAGCTCCCCATCCCACACCCCAGCAGAATAGTCACCTGTCATGCCCTCCTGCTGCATTATCCCCAACACGCTACACTGCTCAATATGTATTCATATTGCTTTTATGTACCCTTATGTGTATCATGTAGTCCTGAGTTTCATTACCAGCTGCCTTATTTGCTGTAATAGGTTTCTAAGTTCATAGGTTGATACTAGGCTAATAACCACTAGGACTCTTACGAGCCTAGCCATGTACTACAAACTGCAACTGTATAGCAGTACAAGTTTGTATCCACTGTTTTTTCAGTTCCTACACTGCATGTCACAATTGCATTTTCTACCATGCTAAAACTGTCTCCATAGTGCAATAATTATGCAAACAAGGTGCTTTAGTGTGACCATCTCTAAATGCTTCTACTGTAAAGCAATGTGTTATCAACCAAAAACAGAGCTGCCATGCTCTTTCCTGGCCAAGTCCACCCTGGAAGGTCACATGCACAGTGAGGTCATGCAAAAACACTGCGAAGCTCATAGTACTGTCTCTTCATGCTAGTGACAGTTTACTCTGCACAACCTTGCTGCCTAATGGTGCACATTTTGTAGTATTCAGTGGATGCAGCACGTAAACAGAACTACCATCTTCTTCCTCGTTCTGACCTATAGACACAACCTATTCAGGTAATAGTTTCAGTAAGGCTCTTAGAAAGTACAGTTAGAAGATGAAAATCCTTCTCCATTTGCTGCACAAGAACTATAGGGAGTGCCTGCTGGGCCAGCATGAGTATCTGATGTGCAAGATCACTGCCTGTGATCACCCACTCTGGTGAACAGTGCTGACAGAGGTTTAGCAACTTGTGGAAGCAACCATGATCAGCTGCACCACAGAGAAGCAGAGGCTGGGGAGATGGAGTAAACTTTGTATTGTAAGTTTTGTGTATATGATTTGACACTGTTCATTTTGAATGTTATCTGTTGATGTTATTACTTTCTGTTTCCACATTTTTTTCACTGACTGTCTGGTTTATGTTTTGTATGGCAAAGGAAATTGTATTGACTTGTGAAGCATGTGAGGGTCAGCTGTGGTGCAGGAGGTGGTATGGTGGAGGCCACCTGGGTCTGCACGAGCCAGTGTGCTTTCTGCTGGGCCACCTGCTAGAGGGAGTTGAAGGTCACCCTGTGGAATGTGACCTGGAGGATTCATTGGAGAGTTGTCTAGAGGGGGTCCCCCTATGTCAGTTGTTGGCAGGGGCAGTAGATGGTCATAGTCAAGGGCACTCATATAGGTACTCTGGAGCATCTCCTTCTGAGGCTGATAGAATTGCATGTCTGGCTAGCCCTGTCGATTGTGCCATCATAAGTGTAATCACCCAAGATGTCAGCCACAGAGGTGACTGATACCTGAGTGTGTTCCCCTCTGGCCCTGTCAGACAGACTCTCCATACCCTTACCTTATCCTCCATGATGGTGTTTCTCTTCCTTATATGTCACTCCCATGCTATTTGTGCAGTCCAGTCCTTGCACTCCTCACTATAACCAGTTGACTACCCTCTGTTTATGTCTCTTCACTGTCACCCACCTTATGTCCATATCTCCCCTGTCATCTATGTCTGCATTTTATGCTTGTTTGTTTGGCTCTGTATCTTCCCAATACCCTTCTTTCTTCATGCATCTGCTCCTTGATACCATCCATCTTTCCCTTTTTATAAGGAATGGAAAGTGGGCACATGTTCCAATAAAAAACATGTTTTTTGATACCCAACTATTTTATCTTCATATTACTATTTGTTGTGCTTTTCTGCTTGTTCTTTCTCTATTTTTGATGTTTCAGTTCCTCCCTACAACCCCTATTTATATGATGGACTGAGATGGCCCTTTGCTTTAGTGGCCTTCGGGTTTGCTCTCAGGGTCCATTTTGCAGGAATGATGTGTTTCATTTTGTGTGTGTGTGTGTGTGTGTGTGTGTGTGTGTGTGTGTGTGTGTGTGTGTGTGTGTGTGTGTGTGTGTGTGTGTAAACATGCACAGCATAAGACCCACAACCTTACTGAGCCTATCAGTCATGTGACTGCCCATTGTGCAGCCACTGCAGCAGAGCAATGGCTGCCATTAATGCATTTGCATTCATTTCCTATGAGGCCTGTTCCTTGTCAACCAAAACTATGCTGGCATTCATACACACTTTTGGCTACATAATGCTAATCAGTCTAATTTATTTAGTGCAGCAACATGGTATAACAGATCTTTCTGAATATCCTTGATACCTCACATTTAACATTCTGACCCCTCTAAATACTACTACTAACTCTTTAACTCCTGACAATTTCTTTCAAAAGTTGCTCATCTACTGCTAACTGTTTTGATCTATTTTTGATCCCTATCAATGCAGGGCTATGTGTTTTAAGTAGTTTGAAATCTGACAGTAGAAATTTCAGGTCAACTCATGGACAATTCTACAATCTGTATGCATGTTTTGCTTTTAGTTTTAAAGGCTAACAAATAGTTGCATGTTGAAAACAAATATGTGTAGGTCACAATTCTTAGAAATTATGTCTTGCTTTCTGCCCAAACAATTAAATTTAAATGAGATGGCAAATCCATTATATGCCTAATAAGTACATTTTTTACATTGTGTTTCCTGATATCTAAAAGATGCTCATATACCCTTTCTTTAAGCTTCCTACTAGTTTTTCCTACATAGGAAGCTGCACATTTTGTACAGGTGGCTATATATATAACTTGAGAAGATTCACAAGTAAAATGACCCCTTAGTTCAATTTTAATCCCATTTACTACCAAAATATTTTCATTTTTTTAGGTTTAGGTTTCTTAAGCAGATAGTAAAAGACCAAAGGGGTTTAATAATAAGTGAACATCTTAACAAGTGTGAATTAAAATGACAGCTGAAACTCAATGCCATGAGATTTCCTGGCATCGATGAGGCTTGTTCCATTACTTGTTTACTAAAATGGAAACATTTGGAAGCGTGATGTAACAATTATACAAAATGTTATATATATGCACATATATTTCGCATGCATTCAGCATGATTTAAGTCATTTTCAGGCTTATATATTTTTATATACTATTATTTTTTACACATTTTCAAATTATTTTTATAATTTTTTTTACACATTCACTAGTGAGATTTATAAGGTATGATATTAATGCATTTACTCAACATTATCTTAATATATTTAATGTGTTATAGTATGCTGTTTCCTTAAATAGTGATGTTTTACTAGTTTATTTTCAATAATTTCATTGGTGGATGTAAGAATGGAGGGGTATTTGTAGGTTTGTTAAAACAGGGATTTTATTGGTGGTGGTGACTCCTTGTTTACAAATGTTGCTGGCTCATACTGGAATAAACTTCCAATAGAACTGACCTCCCTAGGCTCATCAAACTTTTCAAGAAACAGCTAAGGAACCATTTCAAATCTAACTGGCTATGCCCTTGCTCTAATCCTGACTGACTTCAGCACCCAACTCTCTTTGCCGCTCTCTCCATTACTTTCCTACTTTGTCTCTACTACTAGTATTCACTCCTCCTCTGTAGCTCACCTGGTATCCACTTAGATATTACTTTTCCTATAACGTCTCTTCTCTTTACTTGATACACTACTGCAACCTGTCATCTCTCCTCTCACTTAAACCTACACGTTGCTCCCTGCTGTGCAAATCTATTTCTTAAAACTTGTGCCCTGGCACAAATGTTTTATCATAACTATTAATATTATTTATATTGTTTAGACCTCTGTGTGTGTTACCACCTTCTCACTTTCAATATTACTACTCCTGCTTTTGCTAATAATATGGGAATAGGAATCCACACAGTATTTTAAGAATTTTACATTTCTGTAAAAATGCTTCTGTATTGTGACTATCCTACATTCAAATAGTTCTTTAGATCCTTATAATTTGTATCTTACAGTGATGTATTTTATGGAATGTACCAGTATATAGTGGAGCTTTTCTCCTCGGGCCTCTGCTGAAAATGGACATGTATCCAGCCAGACTAGCCCGGTCAAGAAATGTAAAATAAATGTAAAATAAATAAATAAAAATAAATTATTCTGCAGAAGTTTTTTCACTATAAGAACCGAAAGCACTCAATCCATAAACAAGTTATCATTTTTATCTGGGCTTTGCTTGGTTGGTCAGTTTCATTTGCCTGTGTTTCATGCCACGGGATGAGTAGTTTTTGTTGATCTGTTTTAATTCTGTGGTTCCATTGCAATACCCCAATACAGATATACTCCTGAGCTTTTCACAGCTATATATTATGACTACCTGCTGTTTTCCCATCTCTGCATACATTTTCTGTATAAATCTGCAAAGGATTTTAACCCAAATGCAAATGGTTTATAGCCAAGTAGGATCACTGAAACAGTTCACTTCTAGCTGGCATCTCCTTGTAATATGACTACTTTATCCATAAAAAAATGCTTTTGTCCAACTACTTATTTTTATTTTATTTATTCTACATTTGTTTACCAGGATAGTCTGACTGGATACATGTTCATTTTCGGCAGAGGCCCGGGGAGAAAAGCTCCACATTGTCAAACATACAAAAGGTTACACAAGAAGTATAAGCTACTTAAACATTTCAAAACTGTTTTTTGCTGTTGGATCCAGTACACCACCACCCCTTGTCATTCTAATTTACTTAATGATACATTAGTTTCTTTTATATTCAGAATAAATTTTGAAAGCTACTGTATCATATGAAATAAATCTCATAAACATGTCTGCCCCCTACTGGAATCATTTCCACCACAACTTACACTTTTTCTTAGTCTGGTTTCATGCTCTGACTCATGCACTTTCAGTTCCATTAGTCTAAATTTATACTTCTTGTCATCTCAAGGTTTTACTGACTCAGTCTGTTTAGCAACTGCATACACTTGTCTCACACTTGTGTTTGTTTTCGCACAATATCTGTAAATTTTTATTCACAATGACTTCAAGACCCTCAATTATCTGCAAATTTTCTGAAGACCCTCAAATACTGATATACATGGAAGTCTTAAAAGACAGTATTATCCCACAAACAAATTAAATGCACATAGCTTGGGACTATTTTCATTTGCCAATATTTTTGATTAGGATTCAGCACTGACTCCTATACGGTGTAAATATCACTTTTATAAAGTAGATAATGCTCCCTTTTCATAGCTTTATTAGGACCTTGTAGATCTATGCATATATACAAATTTGACTGGTTTCATGACTGCAACCATGGCATGTACTCTGTGAGTAGATTGCTTGTTTCCTAGTCATTCACATACCCAACTTCTTGTTCCATTCCTTTTCAGCTCTTCTTCCAAAGGTTATTGTAACCTTCTGTGGAGCATGTACTATTAGAACAACTACAATATTTCTTTTAGTATGACACTGCCTAGTAAATAGCACAGATCAGTAAATAAGCCACCATATTCATGAAATGTTACACTGGACATTCTTTACATCCTCCCAATATGGCTGCACATTTATGCTGTGAATTATTTTTACCATTCCAAGCCTCTGCCAAGTAAAATAGTCCAATATTACTTGAGCTTCCATGCCAACTATATGGAACTGAGTCCTATAGGTCTTATTTTCATATTCACAAGCAACAATTCTCATTGTGACCCAAAAAATAAGCAACCTATACATAGAAGGATTTAACTTGCTCCCTTTCAGATTAATCGATTTAAAGATATGAATAAAATGACATTACACTCTGGCACTATGTTAAGTTTAAACACAGTATGTCAGTCAACATTGCACATCAGTAAACTGCTCCAGTGACAATATTTACTGATCTGGGCTTACTTGGCTGTGCTGTTTACCAGGAGCACATCATATTCAGATTATAGCTGTCCTACCATTTTACCTCAGTCGTTGTAAATATGTAAATAATTCTTACACTAGCAGCTTCTTATTGTTGAATTAGGGTATTACAAACAAGTTCTGAGGAATGGTGCAGTCTTTTGTATAATGTCTCAGTGATGTGTACATTGTTTGACTTTCGTATAACAAAGGCTGTTCCGATATCAGTAATACTCTGTAATAGAATGTTTGTCATTTCTACCATTGCTATTGTATCTGTAATTGAATGTTTGGAAAGTATGCTGTTTATCTGTAAATTGGACCAGACCAATCACATAGAAAGCAACTTATAAAATAAAAATACAAAATAAATTATGATAAATGTCTTTGTGCATATTTCTGAATGATACTGTTATCATAATTTTTCTCTGATGCACTTTTGTACAGCATATACTCTTTCTACTTGTATTGTGACCATAAATAACTCATTTTCATGACTTTGCTTCAGAACATGCAGATTCCTCAGCTGAAAATTATTTTTTTCCTTCTATGTATTAGCAAAACTATTTTTCTTTTTACAGCTTTTCTACACTTGATTAAGTGAAGGATATTTGCAGGTATCGTTTTTACGGCCACACTCCATGTAAAACGCACCTGGGCAATGTCTTCCATGCTTCTTGTGGCTTTTGTGAGAGTTTATGTTACTTCCACAACTCATTCTCAGTCTTATTTGTTTTCTACTATCTGCTAATGTGGCCCAGGCAGTTTGTAATGAGAACTATTTACACTAGAATAAATAGCTAATATATCCATCTATGAAGAAATAAACAGGAAAATTATATAAAGTTATACATGTCAGAAAACAAGTGGTGCAACAGAAAAATGAAATGGGGCTTTTAAGGGACTATTGTCTTGTTAGTGGGATTTTGAAAACTAGGCACAGAACTTTATTATCATGTTTTAGAGATGGTATGGGTTTAAATGTGAAAATAGTGTCTAATATGACATATATCGCCAGTCTTCTGAAGGTAAGACATTCTTTCCAGTAGAATGTATAGTGGCGTATTGAAAGCAGATTAAAGCTGGACGCTCTTTGAGTAAAGTTCTTTGTAAACCTGGTTCTAATGAATGACTTGAAAACTAATTTACAAATAAAAGAAAATGTGAAATATCTTGTACCTAACATGAAAATGATTGCATTTTTCAATGTTAAGAATAACATGCCCAACAAGTGTGATTTACAATATTGACAGGTTGGAGTATCTAGCAGAACTGCAAAATCATTAGTCAAAAAGTGTGCATTACAAGTGTTATCTACTAAATATTTATACTTATTTATTTTAACAGATAAGGCAAGTAATCATGCTAGGGTGCATAGCAGCCATGCTCTAACCAGTAAAGACCAAACCCCTGATTACCTTGACATAAGAATTTGCTGTTGACACTATGGATACATAACTAGATACACTGATTATCTATGTATTGTGTAGCAGAGACAGTGCAGGAGAAGTGAAGTCCATAGTATGAAGAGTGATATAACTAATACCTAGAACAGTGTGGATGTCATCTGCATGTTAGTGCAGCATGGAAGGACACACATGGCCTAGTTCAGCACAGTAATCACACCATAAGCATGCTGAGTATCAGAAAAAGGGGCTCAATGCTGGAACGTTAGCTGCACCCTCCAAACGAACAAGATGCTTGTCTTGGAATAAGCAAGAGAACAGAAAAAGGGGAGCTTGTATCCCACCGATGGATACAGTATTCTGTACCTGGGCAAAGAGGTGCAGTATGAGAAGAGTACAGCCTGCAGATAAACAACACTGCCAACCATCAGCTGACGGTATACAGTGTGATAAGGGTGCACAGCACAGCATCCGGGTACTGTCCGGGTAAATATCACTATAAGGCTTTGGGTCTGAGTTTCACACATTACACATTTAATGTCACAATCCTGGCCGGGTGATGACAGCATGTTTCAGTAGGTTTTTTTATTAGGCGTTCAAAAACAATGGAAGCCACAAAACAACAGGGGATACTGTCAGGACATGAATCATTTTTTGCACAGCATTAACTGTCACTCAGTATGCTGTCGTACCACAGAGGTGCAACACAACTGTGTGTTAAGTGGAACTCAGCCCTCTCATCCTATCAACCTGTCACAATAGGGGTCCTCAAAGCTCAATCCTGGGCCACCTGCTATTTAACATATATATTAACAATAGCCACTCTGCATCCTATCCTTCCACACTTGGCCAGTATCCTGATGACTCAACACTTTATTTGCTCAGTTTCATCTCTCTCTCTCTCTCTCTCTCTAGAATCTACAAACCCTCACAGATAAAAACTACACATACATAGTAAACTGGCTCTTAAACTCCCAACTACTTCTTAATACTAAAAAAACAGCTAATGTTATTCCTATGTAAGAAGCTAGCCAAAATAAAACAACCCCTAAAAATCAACTCCATCCAAAACTCTCCTATTGACACTGTCACCTCTATCAAATTTCTAGGTGTCATGATTGACAACAATAAACATTTGATGCTTATATTTAGAATGCTGTAAAAAACACCAAAAACTTGGCTCTCTGTATCAAGCAAACTCTTACCTCTCCAATCAAGCCCACAAAACTATAGCCTACAATATGCCAGCTCAATTTTCTCTCACCCCAAATCCTCACAAGTCAAACTACAGCAATGCTATAACAAAATAGCCAAATTCACTGCACATGTCTCAAACTACACTCACCATTGCATCATCCTCCAAAAATTAATTTGGCTGACCTCACTAACCACTTAAACCTTATCCAACTAAAAGTAGCTAACAACATGATCTGAGACCTCAAACTAAGAAACTGTTACAAGAGCTCTCAATTACCATGACCCAGCTCTTTACCCCTGCAGCATAGCAAAACCTTAGAACTCAGTACCTAGTGAGATCCAGCAAACATAATCTCAAAGAAACTTTAAAAAGAAAATAAAAAAGCAGATTCCTAGATAGCCCTCACATTAATTGCAGTACCTCCCTGACTCCACCACTTGGGACCACAGTTGTCTCCACCACAAGAAAACCTTCATCACTCCCCTGAACTAGACATCAGTACTTTCTTCTGCTTTTGCCACATTATACTCTTGTCACCTTCTCTGCTGCAAACCATTTCTCCTATTTTTCTTCCATAATATTTCCAGCTCACCTTTACTACTGTAAACTATCACTCTTCCTCATGTTCCCATTTCCTTTCTCCAACCTTCCTCCTTCCTCTCAAGCAGATTAAATGTTTTTTAAATTTTTCTCAAGAAATGTTAATAGTCACTTTCTACATTTCATGCTTGTAGAAATGTAACTTCTAAAATGAACTGTTATACTTTTTTAACTACACTGTTTAATGCATGTTTTTGAAATATTTACATATACAATGGAGCTTTTCTCCATGGGCCTCTTCTGAAAATTGATTTTTTTGTTCAACCCAGTCAGACTTTCCTGGAAAACAAACCATAAATTAATAAAATCAATGTTTTGAGCCTACAGTGTCAAGGTACATTATCAATGTATTTTTTTTTCTTGGGATAGGATTATAAGGTAGCATGTATGGCACTACAGCCTGCATTCACTGCATCACAGCAGTGCAGCTTGTCTATTGGTGTGGGAGCATGAGCACTATAGGGTACATAGCATGACAGCCTAAGCAGAGATGTTTATGAAGAGGCAAAGGAACACAGACAACACTGGTGCACTGTACTGCACAGGGACACAGACAGAAATGGTCCACTATACTGCACAGGGACACAGACAACACTGGTCCACTATACTGCACAGGGACATAGACAATACTGGTGCACTGTACTGCACAGGGACATAGACAATACTGGTGCACTGTACTGCACAGGGACATAGACAACACTGGTGCACTGTACTGCACAGGGACATAGACAACACTGGTGCAATGTACTGCACTGGGACATAGGCAACACTGGTGCACTGTACTGCACTGGGACATAGTCAACACTGGTGCACTGTACTGCACTGCAGGCTGTGTTCTTTACACTGCAGCTTTGCAGTTTATATAAAGGTATAGGGCCATAGATACTAGGTACACAACGCTGCAGCCTATGTTCCCTATACTGTGGCAGTGCAGTTTGCATAGATAAATAGGGCCACTGCCCTGCACCCTATGTTCCTTACCCTGCATCACTGCAGTACATGTAGAGGAATAGGGGATAGATGTTAAGCAATTGATAGCACTTTAATCAAGTGCTGTCCAATTGGTGGAAAAAGCATGAAACAAATTCCGCTGAACCTCAATCTCAGAAGTAAATATTTTTGCAAAGGGACAATGGCGTTCAGCACTGCAGTATGTTTCTTATACTGTAGCAGTGTAGGTTGTTTAAAGGTATCTCAGTATGAGGTGCACAGCACTCCATCATTGTGCCTTGCAAAACAGTATTACTTGAAGTGTTGGGAAAATGTGACGCCTTACAGAAAGGGTACACAATCAGGCACTTGTGTGCCTTTAAATTACCCTATGCCGATGACAATATAAAATGGATATATGTATGTCTGCATGCTGTCTGTAACAGCAGGGTGCAGACAGTGTTTCTGTTTGGTGGCATACTCTACACATTTGTATCTCATTGCTGTGGTATGCAACACTAGGCTGGAAGCTATATATCTCTGCATATGGAACCAGGATGACTGGTACACAGGAAATGGCAATATAGTTCACAGCAAAACTGTGATGAATCTTATAAAAAACAAAAATTGAAAATATCCTGTAGAAGCTGCAGAAAATCATGGGCTTTGGTACCCAACCTCACTACTTGCAAATGGTTCTTTATATTATATGCTGCAGGTTGTATTAATAATAGAGGTTATTACATAGATACAATGCCACATGTAGATGCTTTCAGTATGAGTTTTTCTTAAATGCATTGCAAATTGAACTTTATATAGAATATCTTCAAGGCACTAAACATAAGTCTTAAGAAGTACAATATGTGCATATTAGGCATTTTGATCTTTATTGTAAGTGTGAGACCCAAAACTGCAGGTTCTATTCTAAAAAAAGATAAACTATGTTTCAAGCAAGCAGACAGCATATTTGAAACTCACTGTTGCACTGTTAAAGCATCCTCAATATGGGTTGAGGTGGGGGGGAGGGCAGCTTTGCCTCAGTAACCTGCTATATGAATATACTAACTCCAAGATCACTGCACTTGTAAGTAGGGGAAATACTCTGAGGTAATGTAACCTCAGACCTAACATACTTCACCAAGGACTAAACAGCAAACAACAATAACCAATAAACAGCAAAATTCAACAGACAGACTAGTTTGATGCTCAAATAGTTGTGGCACAGACAAACTTAAATTTACTTAATTATGTTATATATCAAGTGAGAAATGTATTTAAAATAATAATATCATTTAAAATATCCATTGAGAATAACAACTTATGTGTTGTAGGTAGGTACATAAAAAGTGCATATTAAGCAAATTAATATAGAATCAATCTAGGCAATGTTATGATAATTAACATCAATTATTAAAATTATTATTATTGTTAATATTATTATATGTCATGCAGTCTTTTTGCATATTACTAATTATATAATGTATTAGAATTGTTGATTTTATCACTTCCATTTATGAGTGGAATTCAATATATAATATATTTTTATCCATACATACATATATGTTTTATGTTTAAGGTATTTATTATACTGTATTTACTACATTCATCAGTACTATATTACCAATATTATATATTTTGAATTAGACATTAGGTACAGATATAAATGTTTTTCATAGAAGAGATGTATAACTGATGTTTTTGCATTTTTTTGTGTTATATATTATTTATGTACTATGTTTAAGAGATGGAAATGCATAGGCATCTCATTTGGGAAAAACAAAACACCCACGAATTACCACATAGGTGGCAGCCCCCTTAATACAGAAGGGATAATAAGAGATCTGGGGACCCAGGTAGATAGTAATCTCTCCTTTGACAATCATATTGCCAAAGTAGTTAGGAAATCCTTCTATGTGGTCCATCTAATTACTAAAGGGTTTGCATCTAGAAATAAAGAGGTCATAGTGCTCCTCTACTCGTCACTCATTAGACCCATCATAGAGTACAATGTCCCATTTGGGATGTACCTCACAAGACACTTCCAACAGCTGGAAAGACCAGAAAAATACCTCACCAAGAGGATTACTGGTCTGAAACATATGTTTTATGTAGCCTGACTGAAAAAAACTCTGTCTGTACTCAGTGGTATATCGCTTACTCAGAGGTGATCTCTGCCTGATTTACAAAGCCATGTCCAACTCAGAATTGGTGGACATTCTGATGGACATGCTCCACCTATAGAAATCCAAGTCACTGCCAGCCACTCGCTCTAGTGAGCTAAACCTCACCACAACAATAAATAGAACATGCTGGAGGGATAGATTCCTGTCACAGAGACTCCCCATGCTTTGGAACAAAATTCCAAATTACATCAGGCAGAGCCCCTCACTAACACTCTTCAAGAGAAACCTTGACGAGTGGATGGGTAACAGAAAATACACCCCTGGGATCACTTCATTGGCTCTGCTTGACAGAGGATCAGTTAATTAATCAATGGAGCGGCGAAAGCCGACATACTCTGGCTAGGCTTATAAATGCCCTTGGGCAGATAGCCTAGTACCTACCTATGAACCTATAATGGTTAGATTAGTGACGTATTATGGTCACATTACTTGGATGTTGTTTAATGCACAGTAAGAAGGGGCAGACTTGGTTCTGATTAAATCCATTAAACTTGTTTGATTAAATATTTTTTTGAGTCTCAAACTCATCTGTTCATTGGATATTGGTGACAGCATATTTTCATTGTTAATAAGACCTTAACAGACATTTTCTCACATTAAGACTTGTAGTTATTCTGAGTATCACAGTTATGGCCATCAGAAGTTCAACGCACACCACAGGCATTCATTTACTTACTCTGTCTTGAGCAAATTATGGTATAAAAATCTAATAACTATCTGTACATTTTTTGCTGCATAATTATTTTATGAATCATTTACTTAATTGATGCTCCCAAGGCAATACATTTAAAAGTGAAATAATTCAGAAATTCTTTAAATTAAAAAACATAGTGCACAGAGTCAGAAACTGCAAGAAACAGTGACAAAGGCACAATGTTTGATAAAATTGTCTCTAATAAAGAGACTGATATCTTTTTCTGTATGTTTTATCAGTATACAATGGGGCCTAGTAAACAAACATGGGATCTGTTCTGGACTTGTTTAATCACTGATAAGTGCTTAAACGGCAAACTGTCTCAACATCTCATACATTTAAATTAAAATCCTTTCAGGATTAAGCAATTATACTAGAAAAAAATATCTTAGCCACACAGTGTTTGAGGTGACTGTGTCAATGTTTCATAGATCCTGTCACATCTTCTTACACCTATTGTTCAGTTTTGTCACAGAACATTTAACTGACTGTTTGATATTTTAACTCAAGGTTTGTATGATCAAGAACCAACACATAGCCAAGATGAACAAACTCAGACTAAATTATTTGAAAACTAATTTACTGCATCTTTCCTTACATGTGCTATTATATTTTGTTAATATGTGGCAGTCCTTTACTAGGATTATTTGGATATGTAAGTATTTTTCATGCTCATATAACTCTGGTTGCCCTGAGTAAAAAAATGTCTAATATTATTATTATTATTTTTCTTTTACTAGAGTAGTATATGGTGCCTAGAGGGATTATTGTCATATACCTATTAACAGGAAATACAGAATGGTTTGGGGGAAACGATCTTTAGTATAATCAAAGGTTTCCCCTTTGGTTTCCTAGATAATTGCTTTATGCTGTGAATGCCTTAGTTAGGAGGCTTTGACTGTAAACTTGTGCAAATAGCTTGTGGTTGATCCCACTGGGGCTTCTTGTGGCAGTGCATGCTGAGTACGGCTCAAGGAACAGTACTTGTGAGTGTGCATGCTGAGTACGCTCAAGGAACACTACTTGTAAGTGTGCATGCTAATTGTGCTCACAGAACACTACTTGTGTGTGTGCATGCTGAGTGTGCTCACAGAACACTACTTGTTAGTGTGCATGCTGAGTACGCTCACAGAACACTACTTGTGAGTGTGCATGCTAATTGTGCTCACAGAACACTACTTGTGAGTGTGCATGCTGAGTGTGCACACAGAACACTACTTGTGAGTGCATGCTGAGTGTGCTCACAGAACACTATTTGTGAGTGTGCATGCTGAGTGTGCTCACAGAACACTACTTGTGAGTGTGCATACTAATTGTGCTCACAGAATACTACTTGTGAGTGTGCATGCTGAGTGTGCCCACAGAACACTACTTGTGAGTGTGCATGTTGAGTGTGCTCACAGAACACTACTTGTGAGTGTGCATGCTGAGTGTGCTCACAGAACACTACTTGTGAGTGTGCATGCTGAGTGTGCTCACAGAACACTACTTGTGAGTGCTTTGTAACAGACCGTTGTTTGGTACTACAGCAGCCCATGTCATAAGATTACACTGAAGAGGTGAGTTAACAGTAAATGTAGACATTGACTATCTTCATTTATTCTACGACCCATCTGCATAATGCAGGGGCTAATGAGTACAAAGAAAATGGGCTGTGGTGAAACTATTTTATTTCCAGTCTTCATCTCTTCTTTTCTCATCTAACTTCACTGATTTTCTCAGTGTCTGATCCTGGCCTTTGTCAGGCCCCTAAACATTCTGAGTTACCCAAATCTGAATGACACTTAAATGATAGCAGGCATGCCTCAAGATGTCTGAAACACAGAGGTGATGTGATACCTTTAACTGGACCAACAGAAATTTTGCATTTTCTTCAGCTTTCAAGCTAAATGGTGTCTCCTCTCTGGAGTTAATTAATGAAAACTCAAGGACGAAAGAGTGGCAGGTTACATCAGAAGTAAGGTACAACATGGAGAACGTAAATACTGGATGACACCATATTAAGGCTGTAAGCTGTAGTTCCTGTGGTATAGGGTTTTATTCCCTCAACCCTCAATTGCCTACTGCGTGACTTCAGGTCTATATCAGTTCGTCAAATGGCTATTCAGCGAATACCCATTTATCGAATACCTATTTATTGAAGCCGCTCTTCAGTGAACACTGGATTTTCACTAGGGCAAACCAGTGGTTGGCCACCATCTGGAATTTTCCCTTTTCCCCACTGTAGTGTGATCTCGGAGTTGTTATATTTATTTGGGGGGTGTGGGAGGCATAGCCCCTCCATCTTGGCAGGTTTTAAATTTTGTGGGGGTTTTTTTGCAGTCACTCGTTTGTACAACTGTTTGTTTGCCCTAGTGAAAATCTGCCATTTGCTGAAGAGTGGCTTCAATAAATAGGTGTCTGACAAATGGGTATTCACTGAATATCCATTTGATGAACAAATATAGACCCGTGTGAGTTTAAGCAAGCCACTTAACCAGACAGTGCTTAGAGGCAATTCAGAATTTGGGCTAGACTCCTCAATGGTTCCCTGGATTGTAAGCCTAGTAACAAGCTATGAACCTGTTCAGTCACTTTGCTAAGCCTTCATCATGGTATGTGTAAAGCACTTTGAGAAATGAAACAGTGCTGTAAGATTGTTTTCTTAAGGAGACCACACGCACAGACACACACACACACACACACACACACACACACACACACACACACACACACACACACACACACACACACACACACACACACAGAGTTAAGTGATTGTCTACATTAAAACTGAAAAGTTCTCCATGTCACAACGTCAAAGATGCCTGGTACTAAATGCATAAATAAGCACATCATTTCTTGGAAACGTGGACTGCAATGGCAGCTGCTTAACATTAGCACTCACACAGTGACTAGGTCCTCACACAGTGACCAGGGCCACTGGGAAATTGCATCTTCAGTTTTTCCATGATTTCTACAGTTTTTTTCAGTCTCCTCACAATATCCCACAGTTCATAGTTTCTGACTAACATTATAGAAAGCATAACAAAATGTATTATATTAGCATATGGTAAGGAAAGTCCTACCAAATCGGTTTTCAAGTGATTTATTCTAAGCTTAATTTCTTAATTTTTCTCATTGTGTTAAGAATACTTGATCACATAAACATCTAATTAAAACAACCAGATAACTTTTCAGGACAAACTGAATTTAACAGCAGGTGTCAGAAGTGAGAAGCTCTCGGAAATCTCCCATTTGACCTAGTGAGACAGTGACAGCAAAGTTTGCTTTGTATTAGTAAAAAGATTTTCCTACTATAATTCCTTCACCCTGATAAGATTTTAATTTAAGTATATGAAAAGCGTAGTTGTCATGTTGCTTAAATCAGTGAATGTGTACAAAGTAGATGGATGCAATGATTTCATCTATGTCTAAGTGACCCATCCACATGTGCAGAGGACAAACAGAAACATGATAAAATGCAAAGCCAGCTATTTATATTTAAATAAGCATTTTCAAATGAAATAGATGAAAGCATGGTTAAAACAAGTTGAGTGCATCAACATCATATAGTATGTTCTTTGTATTTAAAGGGCGTGGGAATTAAATATTATTGCTAACTGAAGTGGCAGTGTAGGGCAACAATTCAGTTTCAGTTTTCAATTTCATTCTATTTATCACTTCAAATTTCAATTGCTGCAATACACATTAAACCAATACAGATTTAACTCTTTACAAAACATGTCATAAAATAGTCATCATTATTACTAAAGTGTAAAACAAATTCCATACACGTTAATAGTGTTTGCTTTAATTTCTTGTAACTATTTCTTATTGTTTAATATTATTTAACATTCTCTTCCAGGTTTTTTACGTTTTATGCAATGCCATTGCAAACATTTTCATAAATTGTTCATCATTTAAAGAGAATAAACAGTGGAAGTTTTTACCTGCCTGCGTTAAACAAGATTCAAACAAAAATCTTTGCATACTGCTCCTGTTAAGTCCCTTAATGCCAAAGCTAATTTAATGGCTGAGAGAAAGTAATAGTATCTGCATGATTTGATATAATGATGTAATAATATCTGCATGATTTGATATACTGATGTAATAATATCTGAATGATTTGATATAATGATGTAATAATATCTGCATGATTTGCTATAATGATGTATGCGACCTTTATGTAACCTAAAAGAAGTCTGGAGCACCACTGTTCATTATCTTGCTTTTGAGTGCATGCATGTCACCCGGGTTCCTATCAGTTCGTTGAAACTTCAGCAGTTCGAACACCATATGTTTGAACTGTGAAATTTGGAAACTGATTATTGCGAAGCCGCGGAACACCAAATTCTTTCCCAGGGAAAGAATTTGGTGGGCTGTTTCTGTGGCTTCGCGTTTTTCAGCACTGTGGTGAAAAGTTATGGGTCAGGTTCAGGTAAGTGTGCATAGTGACAGATTTTAGGGTTGGTGGAGGTGAGTTAGGGTTAGGCGGGTGAGGTGGGTTAGGTGAGTTAGGGTTAGGGTGCAGGTCAGGTGAGTGTGCGATAGTAACGGACCTTAGGGTTAAGGTTTGGGTTAAGGTAAATGGATAGATAGTAGTGTATGTACAGTTTAGTGTAGGGTTAGATGAAGGATTTTAAGTGTATGTGTGTGGATTGCTGTTTTTTTGGTGTGCTTGTGTTGTGTGTGTGTTTCTTGGAACTGCTATTTTTTTCCCTGGGAAAAAAATCACTGTTCTAAGCCTTCGATGGCTTTGCGCTTCAAGGTTAGAAGTTCGAACATAGAGTGTTTGAACTTCTGCCGTTTCGATAAAGTGATATAGACCCTGTCCCCGTCTTGTGGTACTAACTTTCAAAAGTCCTACAATATACCTTTCCACTTAGATAGCTTAGTAATTGCATCTCTTGAGGTGGGGAACGTAAACCCCTATGTCATTTGCTCCCAGCAAATTATTATAACAAGGGACATCTGCTTTCTAAACACATAGTGTTTTATGGGAGTCAGCCTGCAGTATATTTTTGAATATCAATAAAAACTTTTATTATACTGACAATTATGTTATGTATTCACTGAAATTGCATTATAAAATGTGTTATTGTAAATATTGATTGCATTAAATGTGATACTTTAGAGCTTTTCTCCCAGGGCCTCCACTGAAAAAGGGCACTTGTGCCCATTCGGACTTTCCCAGTAAACAAATGTCAGTAAATAAATAAATAAATAATAAAATAAATTCATACCTATCGCTTTCTCTTTGAAAGAAACACTTAACTTATTTTTCTTAGACCTGCTAGTGGATAGAGCACAGCTGGTCCTCCACATGATCAGACTGATTTCCTCCTGCTAATATGGCGGCTTTAGTCAGTTTCTTTTCCCTCCCACCCCCAATTCTCTAGCCACACCCTGGATCATCACTTACATACTTACAGCTATCCACTTAAAGGTTTGCCTAATGGAACAATCTCTTAAAATCACAACCTAAACTAACTTTCACCTCTTGTGTCCACTCCAGTTTTGTGAAAGACAACCGAACAAAGCAATCCCAGACATTGCATTCTCTGACTAAAAATATGTCACTGCCAATACTAAAATACCTGTTTCTTACTGGTATCCCATGCTTTCATTAATACATATTACCCATCCAAAACCCACAATCTCTGTACCACCCTTCCATGATATGTTAGACTCCTAAGCATTACCACTCATTTTACAACATCCATTAAAACTTTCCTATACCTCCAAAAATACATTCTACATCCCCACACCATACAACCCAGCCATAAAAAATCATAGCCAGTTATACATGCAAAACTCATAATATTTTCTTAAGATAAATAATATTAAAATTCCTTTGCTCTTCTGTGAAACTGTCTACTCTTACTCAAATTCTGCTTCTGAAAGTTATATAGAAACAAATTCAGACCCACAATCCAACATATTTAGTAAACTAAACATATCACGGCCAATGCAGGAGGAATTTTAACCTAGGCCTGCTTCACTCACTAATTTCCCAAAATAATCTATATAATAATGGATAAAAGATGACTTTTCCAGCCTAAAATTCCATTTCCCATTCTACACTTCTATACTTAATGCCAGACTAGGCAATAGACTTGGGGGAGGCACACTCTTCCATATCAATGATAATATACATGATAAAAGCCTTAAACAAAACCAAACATCTAATGACTATGATGATCCAAGCTGGACAGCCATAACAGTCCAGCCACTCCCATCTAACCCCAGTAGTAGCATACCTCCCTCCACCTTCCAGTCTACAAAAATGCAAATGTCTAATCCACAGTATTTTGGATGAAATGAGTCCTACAAAAATCTTATTAGGTGACTTCAACATGAGTCTCCTCCAACTGAAAAGTTCTGATATTGAGGACTTATTTTTCAACCAGTCTCACCCAACTAATCAAAGGCTTCACTAAGCCAAAATTTAACACAGGAAATCACTGCTTGCTGGATCTAATAATCACAAATGAACACAGCATTATTGATATCACAACCTTGCAGCCAATCAGTGATCACTGCCCCATTATGTTCTTATTTTTTTCCCAGTTAGGAAATTTCCACCCCAAGTCATTATCTTCTATTCTAAAAGCCAACAACAGATATGTCACTCATCTGGTCAGGATAAAATAGACGAACAGTTGTGGGTTCGGTTCAAGTAACTTTATTGTACACAAACACATCAGAATTGAGGCTTTGTAAATTAAATTTAAATAAACTTCTAAACAGACTGATTGCCACATTCATACATGCTCAAACTCTGGCTGTTCTCTCAAAATGACACTGCTGCCTGCATGTGCTCGCTATTTATACTGCACGTGTGTCACTTGGAACTGCTTCTTAAAGTTATAACACACACACCGTTCTGCATCCTCCCTCTTTGAGAAATTGTTTATACAACAATGACATTGAATGACATGCAACTGTACAAATTACCTTTTGTCATGCAATTATACAAAACTAAATACATATAAAACAATCATGTCCAAGTTCGTGCGTATTTCACAATGGGTTTAGAGATGCGATCAAATTGTATGAGATAAAAACTGGAAGTAGATTTAGCAACAGGGACTGTCTCTACAGAATGTTCACCTTTGGGGACATTGGAGACATTATCAGGAATGGGAGTTGTTGTCAAGACACATTCTGCCATCGGAACATTGTCTGGATTGCTCTGAGATCTAGAGTCTGTATCACAGGTACAATGCTGCGATATCGGTTCTGCTACAGGAAGAAGATGTCTGCAGCTTCTCCTGTATTCCACACTCTCTGCCTCTACTAGGTAGGATCTTGACTCAGCACAAACATTTGTCACTCGACCAATCCGATCGAAGCCTTAACCGTTTGCATCCTCACAGTCTCTCCTTTCTCCAAGGACAAAGAAATCTGCTCTTCTTGTCATAACTGGACTTCTTCAAAGATCTCTTTTTAAACAACTGGGCTTTAACTGCTCTATTGTTCTTAACATTAGGCAGTAGTAAACTGGAACTAAAAGGTAGAATTGTTGTAGTTTGCCTAGATAGAAGTTTCTGAGCAGGCGAGCCAAATAGGCTGTCACGGGGTATGTTTCTGAGATTGAGTAGATTCAAAAAGATATCAGTATTGTCACATTTTGACCTCTCAAGTAATTGCTTTGCACTCTGTATTGCAAGTTCAGCCAGACCATTTGACTGCAGATATTCAGGTCTATATTACATGTTCGAAGAGTCAGTTAAGTGAATGGCATTTTACATCGAAAATGCCATTCAGCGCACTGTTTTAGTGAGATCATGGTACAGTGAAGATTGGAAAATTTGCCCTTTCCTCACTGTAGTGCGATCTCGGAGTTGGTATGTATAATTATTGGGGGGTGTGGGGGGTGCAGCCCCCCACAACAGTGAGTTCGATGAACGGCATTTTCGATGTAAAAGCCATTCGCTGAACTGACTTTTCGTGGTTGTAATATAGACCCAATATTCAGGAATTAGGCTTAGATGAAGTGACTCTCTTTGTAAATGCGGTTTGGTACTATTACACACCGAACAAGAGGAAAGCACTTTATCAATGTCTTTGTATAGAGAAGGCCGAAATACTAGACCTCTTTCCCTTCTTTTGGTAGAATCTGAACTTGGGTGGCCACTATATAGAATATACTCATGTTGTAAGGATGTAGGAACAACTATTTTAGGACCTTTGAAAATGATACCCTCTTCCATCAACATCTCATCTTGGTAAAGAAAGTAAGGCTGTACTTCTGGTGGCAGACAAGATTGCTATGATGGCCATCTGACATCAATGAAGTGGTTGAGCCTTTGCAAAACTGGTTCAGTCTTTGTATGATGTCTCAGCTCATCTAATCTTGTAGAAGAAAAGTTACACACCTCCATGACATCAAAGTCAAAATTCTCTGCCTCATGCTGTTCTGTAGTATTTCTGGGCAATCTGGATAAAGTATCAGCCAGATAAAGAAGTTTGCCTTTAGTGTAGACCATTTTGAAGATGTACTTTTCTAATTTGAGCATCATTCTTTGCAGTCTGGCTGGAGCTGTATGCATAAGTTTCTTTAGAGTAGTAACTAGAGGCTGATGTCCATTTTCAATCTGGATAACTCAACCATACATATAATCATAGAACTTAGAATATGCAAAGACAATTGCCAAAAGTTCCTTCTTAATCTGAGCATACTGCATTTCAGTTCAAGACACATAGACAACTGATCTGCCTTCTTGGAGAATAACTACAATTAGACCAAACTTTGAAGTATCACAAGAAAGAATAACTGGTTTATTGACATCATAGTATTGCAATGTAGATGGACTAGAAATGTTCTGCTTAAGGCTGTCAAATGCTGTCTGGTGCTGTTTCAACCATGACCAGGCAACATTTTTGTGTGTTAGCTTTCTTAAAGGCCTGGAAATCTCACTAAAATCAGCAATAAACTTGCCCAAGTTAACCATATCAAGAAAACGCTGTAGTGCTTGGATGTTATCTGGAGCTTGCATCTCAAGAATGGCTGCTTGTTTGGATGAATCAGCTCAAAAGCCAGTACTGGTAAACAGATGACCTACATATGTGACTTTTTGAAGCCTAAGTTTGCACTTCAGAGGATTGAGCTTCAGGTTCACTTCACGTGCTCTGTCCAGAACTTTTCTGACATTTTGGTCATGTTCTGCTTCACCATTGCCTCCAACCAATAAATCATCAAAAATTATGGCACAGGGATACACCTGAAAAAATTTGTTCCATTGCACACTGAAAGACTTCACTTTCAGAATTTATACCGAAAGGCATCCTAAGAAATCTGTATCTGCCAAACAGGTTACTGAATGTAGTTAGTAGTGAAGATTTGCATTCAAGCATCACTTGCCAAAATGAAATCTTTGCATCCAAAACAGAAAAAACAGGGCATTTGGCATCAGGACAGCGACCTCTTCTACTGTATGCATAGGATGATGGGGTCTCTTTAATACTCTATTCAAGTCTCTCGGATCAATGCATATTCTGATTTCATCCAAACTCTTTTTATGAGCAGCTACCATGGACGATACCCACAAATCACACCTTGCTGCACCATTTATTCTAATTGGACCTTGACTTTATTCTGCATGGCTATTGGAATTCTCCTTGCTGGTCTGAAAACTAGACTGACCTTTGGGTCTATTTTCATGGAGTACACAACTGGAAGTTTGCCCAACTTGTTATCAAAAACATCAGCATATTCTGAGAAAACGCTATCAGTGAAATTGGAACTAGAACATGTGGTTACATGATGGACTGCTTTGGTAAATGTAGAATAACAGGTGTGTTGTACCTTTAAGAAGCATTTCCAAGATCTGTGTGTGCATATAAATACTAAGCACGTGTTAGTTTCAGTGAGATTTTGAAGGTGCAGACAGTGTTAACATCTATGTGCATGATAAGCTAGTTTGTTTATAAGTTAAAGTTAGTTAACCTCATTTGTGATGTGTTTGCATATAATAAATCTCCTTGAACAAGAACCCACAATGTTCGCCTATTTCATCCTGACCTGGCAAGTGACATGGTGCCAGAACTGGGATAGCAAAGACTATTCTTCAGAGCCATGCGGTGCAGAGGTAATGATGAAGGCAAACTAAAAGAACCGAGAACAAAAAAGGGCCAGAAACAAGTCAAAGGTAAAGAAAACAAACATGAAAGATTTACTTATTAAAAGAGGTAAAACAGAGCATTACAAGGGCACAAAACATATTACTAAGCAAACGAATAGCACAGAAACATTTATTAAGCAACAAGAAGCATAAAAAAGCTCATTGATCAAACTAAATGTTTGAAACAAAGTTATTTGATAAAACGAGCACCAGAAAAGTATACAAGGGGCTCAGAATTACCGCAGAATTGTAAAACTATTATGTTTAGAGTTAAAACAAGCACAAGAAAGTATAATGGGCATGAAAAGAGATTAAATGAGCAAAATGAATATAATAAAAGAGCATAAAGGGCACATTAAGAGATTTAATGAGCAAAACAAATATAATAGAAAGGGCAGAAAAGGGCACATTGAGCATAATAAAGCAAGTCAACTGCATATATTTTGGGAAATTACTGTGTTTGGGTATAAATTACTAGTTCACATTGATTGAAGCCTTGAATACCATAACTAGAGTTGTTCAAAGTATCTCAAAGTGTGTAAAAGTGCTTACAGTGTGTGTTTATTACTGTGCATTTATTCCAAAGAGTTTGTTGTGTGCAAAGTGCAACTATTTCGTGAAGTGCAGTCAATTATAGCCATTTTGGAAAGTTTCTTGTGCCTGGGTGTGTCTATTTGCAGAGTGCCACCATTACAGAGTGTCTCTTGCACTGTACAGAGGTATTTGGCAAAGTGCAGCCATTTTAGGGAAGTTTCAGTGTGTTGTGTACTGTCTATTTACAAAGTGCAGTTATTTTATAGTGTTTCTCACTTTGAGATTCTTCTGCCAGTTTCTTGCAAAGTGCAATTACTTTGAAACAGTTTATTCACAAATTGCAATTACTTCAAGATAGTTTATTCATAGTGTGCCATTTCTTTGAGATAGTTTATTTGCAAAGTGCACTTACTTTGAAATGTTTCTTGCCCTCAGCTTCTATTGTCCAGTTTATTTGCACTGTGCAGTTGTTGTTTCTTAAAATGATGATAAATGACTTTTTCAGTAAAGTAATTTCAAGATAAACATCTCGCACAATAAAATAATTTCAAGGCAAGTGGCTTTGACAGTAAAGTGTTTCAGAATATTACAGTGCCCACAAAACTCATTTCACAAAGTTCAGTTATACAGAGGCTTGTTGTGCTATTACAAGTACTGGCATAAATTTCAGGCACATGTATATGTGTATGTACAAGTGTGTATGTTCAGCATATTTGCAAAAGTCTTCACTGATATATATTAATATGCAGACAGATTTTGCAACCCACAACAACTTGTGTTTGATCAGAATATTGCAGAGAATTGGAGAATATTTGAGCAAGTGTACAGTATATTTATACAAGTAGCTTATTCTGATAAAGATGCATGCACCGGGGCATTCATTTTGCTAACCTTAGCAGGGTCAGACGCCGTAGAAAGGGAGCATTCATTTGTATATGCACCAGCAGTGTATGAAGGTGAAGGAGAAACTCTGCATGTTGTTGTGTAGGCTGAATCAAGGGAAGACCCCGAGTGTTTATAGTGCAAATTCAGAGAAATGTATAACTCCCCAGACTAACATTACACTAGAGAGGCATTTGTTTTATACAAGAGACCAAAAACAAGGGGAAAGTTTTACAGCTTATATTACTGACCTGAGAAACAAAGCTAAAACATGCAGATTTGGTGATTTAAAAAATGAGTTAATAAAGGACAGACTCATGTGTGGTATTAATAATGGTGCTGTGAGAAAAGATTCTGCTTCGTGACAGTGATTTAATGCTAAGCAAAGCCATTGAGATTTGTCAGATTCATGAAGTTACAGAAAGGCACATTAGTATGCTTTTTAATGATAAGAACATGGTTTCAGTAGGCTCCACAGCTAATGTAGACAGCATGCAACATGTGACTGGCAAGAGCAGGCCTAAGCACATGGCAGTAGCAGCCCCTGCCTGACTTCCAAGTAAAACTTGTAGTCTTCTAGCACATTCCAAGACCAGTTCAGTTAAAGCAGCATGCTCAGAGCAGAACCAAGGTTACTCAGTGCAGAACAGATATTGCTCAGTACAGTACAAGGGTGAATCAGCAAAACCAAAATCAAGCTTTATTGTTAACTGTCGCAATTGTGGTGCCAGCCATGAGTCCAGAAGAGAAAATTGCATAGCATTTGGTCAGCAATGCCACAAATGTAAGAAATGGAACCGTTTCCAAAGATACTGTAAATCAGGTAGACCTCACACAGTTACAAAGAAGGGTCACTCCAAAAAGCAAGTTGATCAAATAGACCTGCAACAGTCCACTTTCTATGGAGATGGTGTGTTAGTAATTGGTGAGAAGGTTGATGCAGTAGATTTATTGGCAAAAAATGAAGTGTTTTGTACTGTCTGGATCAATGGTAAATCCACCGAGCTCAAAGTAGACACTGGTTCAAAGTGTGATGTTGTCTGCAGATACTTTTGCAAAGATCAGAGCTGATGAACAACTAAATGTGACTAGTTGTGTGAAACCTGTTGCTTATGGAGGTAAAGAAATTCAAACTGAAGGCTCAGTAGTGTTTTCATGTTATGTGTCCAAGAACTGTTATAGCCTATAATTCTATGTGGTTCAAAGACCTGTGCAGTCATTATTAGGTCTCAGAGACAGTTTGAAAATGAATCTGCTTTCATTTACCAAAGAAGTTCACCAAATAAGCACATGTCCCAGTTCCAGCTTCACTAACACTATTTTTTCAGACTATGCTGATGTTTTTGATGACAAGTTGGGCAAACTTCCAGTTGTGTATTCTATGAAACTAGATCCAGAGATCAGTCCAGTGGTCTGATCAGCAAGAAGAGTTCTAATAGCTATGCAGCATAAAGTCAAAGCTTAGTTGGACAGAATGGTGCAACAAGGTGTAATTTGTCCAGTTACAGAACCTACCGAATGGGTGTCGTTCATGGTAGCAGCTCATAAAAAAAGGCTCAGATGAAATCAGAATATGTATTGAGCCAAGAGATTTGAATAAACCATTCAAGAGACTGCATCATCCTATGGATACAGTTGAGGAAAAATTCATTTTGGCAAGTGATGCTTGATTGCAAATCTTCACTACTGACTACTTTCAGTACCCCATTTGGAAGATATAGATTCCTCAGGATGCCATTTGGAATAAATTCTGCAAGTGAAGTCTTTCAGCGTGCAATGGAGCAAATTTTGGGGGTTATCCTTGTGCCATAATAGTAGATGATTTATTGGTTGTAGGCAATGGTGAGGCAGAGCATGACAGAAATCTTGAGAGAGTTCTAGACAGAGCACATGAAGTGAACTTAAAGCTCAATCCTCTGAAGTGTATATTCAGACTACCAGAAGTTACATATGTTGATCATTTGTTTACAAGTATTGGCTTGAGACTGGACCCATCCAAGCAGGCAGCCATTCTTGAAATGCCAGCACTGGATAATGTGCAAGCTCTACAATGCTTTCTTGGTATGGTCAACTATTTAGGCAGGTTTATACCAGATTTCAGTGAATTGTCAGCACCTTTGAGAGAGCTTACACATAAAAATGTTGCGTGGTCATTGCTTGAACAGTGCAAGAAAGCATTTGAAACTCTCAAGCAGTAAATTGCTACCCCTCCAACATTAAGATACTATGATGTCAACAAACCAGTAACTCTTTCCTGTGATGCTTCAAAATTTGGTTTAGGTGTAGTTATTCTTTGAGAAGGCAGGCCAGTAGCCTTCACCTCTAGAGCACTTATCCTAACTGAGATGCAGTATGCCCAAATTCAGAAAGAACATTTGGCAACAGTGTTTGCATGTTCCAAGTTTCATGATTATATCTATGGTTGAGATATCCAAATTGAAATTGATCACCGACCTTTGGTTACTATTTTAAAGAAGTCTATGTATTCAGCTCCACTGTGATTACAAAGAATGATGCTTAAATTGCAAAAGTACAACTTCAAAATGGTCTATATGAAAGGCAAACTTCTTTATCTGGCTGATACCTTATCCAGATCACCTAGAAATACAACAGAACAGCTTGATGCAGAGAATTTTTACTTTGATGTCATGGAAGTGCATAATTTTTTCACCACAAGACTTGATGAGCTACGGGAACATACAATGACTGATCCAATTTTGCAAAAGCTCAATCACTACATCAGTAGTGGATGGTTGCCAAAGCAATCTAGTATACCACCCAAAGTGCAACCTTACTTTCCTTACAGAGATGAGGTGTTGATGGAAGATGGCATTATTTTCAAAGGTCCTAAAATTGTTGTTCCTGCTTCCTTACAACAAAAATACAGCCAGATTTTGCATCGTGGTCACAAAAGTTCCGAATCTACAAAGTAAGGGTGAGAGGACTAGTGTTTTGGACTTCTGTATCAAAAGACGTTGATAGGGTACTTTCTTCCTGTTTCGTATGTAATAGTATGAAACCACATTTGCAAAGAGAACCGCTTCAGGTAAGTCAAGTCCCTGAACTTCTTCTTCTTCTTTTTCATTCGGCTTTTTCCCAGTTAGGGGTCGCCACAGTGGATCACCTGTCCGCTCATGATTGGCAGTGGAGTTTTACAGTGCCAAGGTGCCAGTCCCTGAGCTACCTTAGTCAATTGTAGGTACTGACATATTCAAGTGGAATAATCAACATTACTTAGTACTGGTAGACTCTTATTTGAATTGGTTCGAGATCGATCTACTACCTAATCTAACTTCTTCTACAGTCATTACAAAGTTCAAACACCATTTCTCAGTCTATGGCAGGTCACAGAAATTAATCTCTGACAATGGTACCCAATTTACCAGTCAGATGTTTCAGAAATTTGCCAGAAAATGGGACTTTGTACATGTTACTAGTAATCCAGAGTATCCACAGTCAAATGGACTTGCAGAACATGCAGCACAGAGTGCAAAGCAATTACTTGAGAAGTCAAAGCTTGATAATACCGATGTTTTTTTGAATTTACTCAGTCTCAGAAACATACCCTGTGACAATATACTGTACTTGGCTCACCTGCTCAGAGACTTCTTTCTAGGCAAACCAGAACAACATTGCCTATCAATTCTAGTTTATTGAGGCCTAAAGCTAAGAACAACCAAGCAATCAAAGCCAAGTTATCTAGAAATCATTCTTTCCAAAAGTCCAGCTATGACAAATTAAGCAGATTTCTTCATCCGTTGAAAAAATGAGACAGTGAGGATACAAACGGTGAAAGGTTTTGACGGGATTGATCAAGTAACAAGTATTTGTGCAGAGCTGAGATCCTAGTTTGTTAAATCCGAGCAGGAGAAATCACAGACATCTTCTTCCTGTAGCAGAACAGATATCGCACCATTGTTCCTGTGATAAAGACTCAACTCTCAGAGCAATCCAGATGATATTCCTGTTCCAGAACGTGTCTTGACTCCTGATACTGTTCTAGCAGATGATTCCAGTGTGCCTAAGACTGAGCAGTCAGTAGAGATGATCCTGGTTGCTAAACCAGATCCCAAATTTTATGTCACATGATATCGTCGCATTTCAAAGCCTAGTGTGAAATATGCAGAACTTGGACATAGTTGTATATATGCATCTAGCTTTGTATAATTGCATGATGAAAATGATTCCTGTGTAAATTGCATATTTATTAATATCACTGACAACGTCTAACTCATTTTCTCAAAGAGAGCGGATGTAGAATAACAGGTGTGTTGTACCTTCAAGAAGCATTTCCAAGATCTGTGTGTGCATATAAATACCAAGCATGTGTTAGCTTCAATGCCATTTTGAAGGTGCAGCCAGAGTGTTAACATCCATGTGCATGATAGCTAGCCTGTTTATAAGTTAAAGTTACTTAACCTCATTTATGATGTGTTTGCATATAATAAATCTGTTTGATCAAGAACCCACAATGTTCGCCTGTTTCATCCTGACCTGGCGAGTGACAGTAAAGAAAGCAGTTTCATTCTCAAATTGTCTCTAAGACCCAACAATGACTGCACAGGTGTTTGAACTATATAGAATTGCAAGCAGTACTTGTTCCCTGCCAAAAAATATGAAAGTATTACTGAACCTTCAGTTTGAATCTATTCACCTCCATAAGCAACATGTTCCGCACTATCGGTTAGATTATGTTGCTGACCAGCTCTCACCTTAGCAACTGTTTCCACTGACATAACATTACACTTTGAACCAGTGTATTCTTTGAGCTCTGTGGGCTTACCATTAATCAGGACTGTGCAGAACACTTCATTTTTTGCCCACAAATCCACTGCATCAATCTTTTCGCCAACCACTGATACACCATCTACATAAAAAGTAGGGTTGCAGTTTTCTATATGATTAATTTGCTTTTTCAGGTGACCCCTCCAAACAACAGAATGGTGCCTGTTTGATTTTCAAAACTTTTGAAAATGATTTTGTTTTTTACACTTGTGATATTGCTGACCAAATGCTAAGCACTTTTCTCTCTTAGACTCATGATTGGCACCACGATTGTGACAGTTAACAATAAAACTTGACCTGGGTTTTGCTGATTCACCCCTGACTTTACTGAGCATGTCCGTTTTACATAGCTAGTCTTGGAGCCTGCTAGAAAATCATGTGTTCTTCCAGAAGTGCCTGCTGAAGTTGCAGCTGCGATGTGCTTAGGCCTGTTTCTGCTAGCCACATGTTACATAGTGTCTACGTTTGCTCTGGAGCTCACTGAAACTATGGTTTTATCACTTGCAAGCATGTTTGTGTGCCTTTCTGTCAGCTCATGGACTTGAAAATCTCTATTGCCTTGTTCAACATTAAATCACTGTCACGGAGCAAAATCTTTCTCACTGCAGCACTATTAACACACACACAAGCCTGTCCTTTATTAACTCATCTTTTAAGTCACCAAATCTGCACATCTTAGCTGTATTTATCAGATCAGTGATAGAAGCTGCAAAAGATTCTCCTGGCTTTTGCTCTCTCATGTAAAATAAATGCCTCTCTAATGTAACATTTATCTGGGGGTTGCACATTTCTCTGAATTTATGCTTCAGACACTCAGGATCCTCTCTAGATTCAGCTGGTAGAACAATTTGGTGGTTTCCCACTATCCAGTATATACTGCTGGCGCATACAGAAATGAACGCTCCCATTCAGTACCTTCAGACCCTGCTAAGTGAAGCAAAATGAATGCCGTTGTATGTGCATCTTTATCTGAAAAAGCTGCTTGTATAAAAATGTCGCATTCCTGCTCGAATACTCTCCAATTCTCTGCAATATTATGGTCAAATACAAGTGAACTGGGTCTGCGAAATGCCTCTGCCATATCAACACATACCACTGAAGGCTGCTGAGTTTATGCACAAACACGCACATGTATATATATATATATATATATATATATATATATATATATATATATACACACACACACACACACACACACACACACACACACACACACACACACACACACACACACACACACACACACACACAGAAATTTATGCCAAGATTTGTAACTATGCCCAATAGGACAATAAGCCTCTGAAGCATTTGTACTTTGTAAAATAAATCTCCATAGCACAAGAACACTCTTTAAATCACTGTAATGTGTGAAACTACTCTTTATTAGAGAAAGAAACACTGAAATGATTGTACTTTGTGAATAAACTGTATATGATAGAAGAAGCTCAGAGTAAGAAACACTTCAAACTGATTAAACATGAATGAACTGTATATAGCACACAGTAAACTTTTCAAAATGGCTGTACTTTGCAATGACTCTGCACAGTGTAAGAAACACTTTGAAATGGCAGCACTTTGCAAATAAACATATGCAGCACAAGAAACCTTTCAAAATGACTGTATTTGCACTATATACACATACATTTTTTGAAATAAATGCACCGGGATAAAGCACACACTGCAAACACTTTACACACTCTGAGATACTTCAAACAACTCCAGTTATGATTTGAATAGCTTTGGTTAATGCAAACTGACAGTTCATACCCAAAATACAGTTATTTTGCTCAAAAACATGCAGTCGCCTTGCTTTTCTATGCACATTTATGCTTATTTTGCCCTTTTATGGCATTCGTTATGCTCATTTAATCTCATTTCATGCCCATTACATGTTCTTGTGCTCGTTTTATTCTGAACATATTTATTTTACTCTAAACATGCACGTTTTGCCTTAATTATGCTTGTTTTGCAACCTGATGCAATTCTGAACCCCTTAAGAACTTCCCTGATAATTCTTTTATCGATACTATGGTTCTGAACATTATGTTTAATTATTAATGCATTGTGTGCCTTTCATTTGTTTAATAATACATTTTTGTGCTACTTGTTCGATTAATAATACATCTTGTGCCTTGCAAATGTCCTGTTGCATTTCTTTTACAAAATAAATAATTTGTGCAAGTTTTCATTACCTGTAGTTAGTTTCTGGCCCTTTTCTTTTCTTTTCTTTATTAGACATCCCGGTTTTGACACCATGTCACTCATCTGGTCAGGATAAAACAGACCAACAGTTGTGGGTTCGGTTTATTGTACACATACACATCAGAATTGAGGTTTTGTAATTTAAACTTAAGTAAACTTCTAAACAGATTGACTGCCACATCCATACAAGCTTACACTCTGGCTGTTTTCTCAATATGGCACTGCTGCCTGCACATGCTCGGTATTTATATTGCACGTGCATAACTTGGAAATGTTTCTTAAAGTTACATCCCACACACACTGTTCTACAAGATACAAAATCTTAAACAACACCTCTCAGCCCTACTGTAGGAGGAACTCTTAGGAAATGACAAGCCCAGTGATGTTACAAATTCCATGCTTAACTTCCTCTCACTTCAAGACAGATTCTTCCCTGTATTTTCCAAACAACTTAAGGCAGTCATCAAAAATGGCTAATCACCAATTTAAAAATGCTTGTAAACTCAAAGGTAGTGCATGCAAAGAATGAAAAAGGACAAAACCCACATGCACATTAATTACAACCACTTCACAATATTATGCAACCTTGCAAAGAAGGCCACAAGACAGCACAAAGCAAACACCTTAACCAAAATACAGAACATCCTTCACTATAACCAGAAGAAATTTTGTAAACCTGTTCTCCCTGAATTGATCCCCTTCATAAGACTCCATTAAATGACCCCAGGATACATCTGACATCCTAAAGGAATTCACTTCACTCCCCGGTAATAAGACCCACTCTCATCCTACTTCAGCAACCTTCCTCTCATTCACAATTGACTCATCTCCTTTCTGTTTTAAAAAAGATTTCTTCCAAAGATATGTCAGTGCTTTTAGATAAAAATCCCTTCCAATATCCCCCTGGTTTAATTCACTGTGAATGGAACACTAAAACAGTCGTACAACCTATTGATCACAAAAAAAAAAATGTAATGCCCTCACAATCAAAATTAGCCAGAGTCAGACCCCTCCAAAAATGACTAATCCTGTATCTGCAAATGACAACATACCTATCTGCAATCTTTGAATATTTGGTAAGATTCCTTAAATAAAATATTTTATGTCCACTTTTGATTTCAATTGCAATATCTCCACAATAACATGAATCTTGAACTGGTTAAAATATCATGACTGCCCTTTATATGCTTACAGATGACATTATGCTTAACAGGAACAAAGGCTGTCTAACAGCCATAGTCTACGCCTCACTAATGCCAACTAAGGCTTTTGACTCAGATGACCATTCTTATTTTTAAATACAGCCTCTAACCCCCTATATGGTTTAAAAACTTCCTGCACAAAACATCCTTCAAAGCCCAAATTACTCCTCCTCCAGCTGTTGCCATTACCGAGTGGCTACCATGAGTCCATTCAATTTCCCATTCTAGTCTCCCCATTTGTGAACAACCTACCTTATGACCCATGTCCTCGCTCCTAGTAATACTGTACACAGTTGACATGGTCATTTACAGATTGAACTCTTCTCTATCTGCCATAAAGAGAAAAAAAAAACTGGAACAAGACCTTGTCCCTCTAAGCAATTTGCTGTACTCTTACAACCTATTCCCCAACAATAAAAAAATAATGTTTTGTTCTTTGACACACACTATGAAAGCTTCCCAAATATTAAACAACCTGGGCCATATGGTGTAACCAAATTATTATATTCAAAACCATTCCCTACTAGAGGTACCTTGACATTTGGACAGATCCTGCACTGAACCTCCCATGCCATATGTAGCTCACTAAATACATTTCTCTTTTGGGCCAGGAAAATACCCTACTTCCACATTCCCAGTGCTTCAGCAGCAATTATAAAAGGAGTCTTTCCTCCCACCCATCTCAGCTGCCTTCCCTACAGGCCAACTCAAATAACTTTTATAGATTCATTATTGTCTGTCCAAAAAGGAAACACCTTTAACATGCTTTAACAAAAGCCAAATGTTTTTTGTATCCCAAAGAACTACCCTTTTGCTAGGTACTCTTTTATTCAAACTCATTCTTGAACAAAGCTTCCCATTTTTTAACATAAAAGACTCCAGGGAGGTGTCTGCCTGCATATAATCTTACTTCGTTGTGCAACTACACCCTTTACTTACAAATAGTAGCCGCCAACCTAAAATGCACTAAGCAACTTTCTCCCTACTTACCCCCCAAATATAGGAATCTATTCCTAATGAAATAAAGTCCACTCCATTCATCATAAACTTCTAGAAAGAATTAAAACCTTTTCTTTTCAAACAGGCACACTGCACAGGCTTCCAGAATGACTCCATTACTTTATTTTCCACTGCCCAGATGTTGTCATTACTTATTTCAGCCTAAACTTGACTCTGTTGTTCTACAACCTTCACTACTGTCATTGATATCTCATCTTTATTCCCTGCATCACCAAATTGTCCACCTCCTGATTTTCACTGTACCCTCCTCAATTGAAATAAATGCCTCAAATGGTTCACCAGCTATCTCTCAAGCAGGCAACAAGCTGTCATATGGAAAAAGGCCACCTCCTCTTTTCTTGCCACCCCCACTGGTGTCCCACAAGGTTCAGTACTGGGCCCCCTACTTTTCAACATTTTCATTAATGACTTTTACCGCTCTATCCCTCATGCTAACATTATCCAATATGCAGATGATTCCACAATCATCTGTGCTGCCCCATCTATACCAATCCTCTTAAAACAAACTCAGGATGCTTTCTCTACCACAGAACTATGGATGAAAGACAATCATCTAGCACTCAATGCTGCTAAAACTAAACTTATGATCTTTACCTCTTCTACAACCAAGGCTTTCGACCGAAACTTATTCTCCATTACCAGCCAAAATACAACACCTCTAGAGCTGGTAACTGAAACTAAACTACTAGGAGTTCAAATAGATGACAGGCTCAAATTCAACTCCCATCTACTACTAAACATAAAAAAAAAAAACACCAAAAACTTGGCATGCTCTATCGACACAATCGGTTCCTCACCTCAACTACTAAACTTACTCTTTCTACTTCCTTTCTCTTACCCTCCCTTCTCTATGGAGCCCCTCTTCTAACAAACCTACAGTCATCACTCAAAACCAAATTGTCCTCTTGTTACAATAAAATAGCCAGATTGCAACAAATCCTCAACCCATCACTGTGAATCTCTTCACACACTAAACTGGCTTGAACTTCCTAACTACCTCTCCTACACTCAGCTCACCTATGCTCATAAACTCATTTTCCAACCTTCCCTCTGTCCCTCTCTCTCCACTACCTTTAAAATGCATCACACACAAAGGCTTCTCAGATCTAACAATCAAAACCTTATAGAAGTGCACAGACCACTCCACCCCCCAGGACAATACCTCCTATCACACTCTCTTTCACGCCTATGGAACTCCCTCCCCATTCCACTTCTAGCCTCCCATCCTTTAAAAAATCACTCCACTCTTACCTAACTTCCACATGGGAATGCTCCTGCTCCCATCCCTCATAACTTACACTTACTTCTACACTGTTCCCTTCCTTCTCTCAGATCCCAGGTAACAAATTCTTGTTTCCTTCTCTTATATAACTCCTTACTAGTATCCAGAAACACCTTCCTTTCTGAAAAAAAAGTTTTAACTTTGATTGAAACAATTTTTTTTTACCTATGTAGTCTTCATACATTTTACGTGTGTATATCAATTTTAGTCTTGCTTATCTATGTAACCTATGTAATCTATGTTTGTTTATTAACCTGTGTGTAAATCTATATGTGGAGCTTTTCTCCCCAGGACTCCATTGGTTCTTCTGGCCCAATGGACTATCCTGGTTAAACAACTGCAAATAAATAAATAAATAAATAAATAAATAAATAAATAACTTGAATCAATCAATATTGTAACCTTACAGGATCATTTACCCAAAACTTTTTCTTATACCTATTATGACCTTAAAATGCCTGTTTAATATTATAAGCTGCATAATGCTGCTATGCATGTTGAACTTTGTTAACTGTAAAATGTTTTTACTGTTTCCACTTGGGTATGTACCCCAGGCTGAGCCAGGAAATGCTCTACTTTGATCAGTGCTCTACCCTGGTCAACAAATGCATAAATAAATATATAAAAAAGCAATGCTTTCACATATTCATAATCATTGAAGAAAACATTGCTTATCTTATGAGATCTAAAGATCTCATACATTAGTTTTTTATCCATAAGTGACTTCAGGAAGGACATTTGTTTTTTACCCTTAAGTTATTGTAAAATGACATTGTGCAGATATGTGAGCAGATATGCATATGTTGTACTGCTTCACATTGATATGTATAGGCCTTGAAGAGGTAGTGTGTAAAGCACAGTCTGCTATGTATTCAAGATGTCTTTTTACTGAAAGCATCCACATACACCAGTGCATCTGTTTAGTAACCTGATTAGTACAGCCAGTCAGCCTATCTTGTGCCAGAATCTGACAAAACATACATGCACTCAAGTCACTCTACAACAAGTAATGTTATGACTCTGTCATAGTCATGTTGGAGTGAATGACTTGAGACGTACCTCTCTGGACTATATAAAAACAGATATGATGGAACTCTATGATTGTCCCAGACAGGTCTGTCCCTAACCATATCCTTCCCTCACCCAGGATGATGCCACAATATAAACAAACATTATTGGCTTCAACAACTGGCTTAGCTTCTGGTGTCAGTCCAGCGGAATCCAGTATCTGTCAGTCTGGGAGGATATGGTAGACAGACCTCACTGCTTTGCTAGAGATGGTCTGCATCTATTCCCCCCAGTCTGATGGATACTGGCAAAAACACTTACCTCCCCCATAATGCCTTTTTTAGGCAATGTCAAAACAACAAATTTTCCAATGTAACAAAAATCTAATCGGGACAAACTCAGGGTTGTGCCACACAAAACTGCACTCACTGGAAGCACTCCTCATCTTTGAGGATGCTGATGTATGTGCAGTTACCGAGATATAGTTCAAGGAAACTGAGAACACCCAGGCCATGCAAGAGAACAGTGCCTTCCACATGTTCAGACCTCAAAGTGAGCATGAAGGAACCAAAGGTGGAGGTGTATCCATAGGATCATAGAATCATAGGATCATTGGATGTTACTAGGCTATCGACCTCGAGGCCCTTATAAGCCTAGCCAAGAGTTCAGCCCATGATTAGACAAATCAATACCTGATGCCCCTGTCAAGCAGGAATACGGGGGGAATCCCAGGGGTATATTTTCTGTTTCCCATCCAGTTATCCAGGTTACACTTAAAAAGGGGTAAAGAGGTACTTTGCTTGATGTGGAGAAGGAGTCTATTCCATAAATGGATGAGACTCTGGAACACAAATCTGTCCTGCAAACAAGTCTTGTTGGTGTCACACACCAGGTTAAGGCTAAGCATGCGGGTTACTTGAGTGGTGCTTGACGTACGCATATGCAGCAGTCCCATCAAGGTAGGGTCTGTGATCGCCTTGTATGCCAGACAGAGGTCACCTCTGAGGAGTCTGTATAAAACCAATTAGAGGGATAGGCCTTTTAGCCTATCTGTGTATGGTAGATGTCTGAGGCCCTGGATTCTCCTGGTGAGGAACCTCTGTGATCTCTTCAGCTGCTGCATGTGCTTTGCAAGGTACATGCTGAAAGGGGCATAGTACTCAATATTGGGCATTATAAGGGAAGAATACAGGGATGTTATGACCTCCTTGTTCCTGGATAAGATACCCTTACTTATGAGGTGGGCCGTGTAGAAAGCTTTCCATATAACAAAAACAACATGGTGGTCAAAAGTCAGGTTGGTATCAACGTGGGTGCCCAAATCCCTCACGACTGACTGCGTGCTTAGGACATTGTTATTAATGTGATAATTTGTGAGGACATCACTCTCCCTAAAGGGGATGTTGATGCATTTTTTGGGATTCAGCTTGAGGCCATGTTTCTGGCACCAGTCATTTATCTGAGTGAGACCCTCTTGGAGGATGTCCACATCACTAGGGGAAACTGATGACAGCACCCAGCTTGCAGTCATCTGCAAACTTGGTCAGCCATAGCCCACTGGCTTTGGCCTGAACATCAGAAAAATATATCCAAAATAACAGAGGCCCCAAGACCGAACCCTGGGGTACTCCGTTTGTTATGGGTCTACTGCTTGAGGTGGCTTCCCCTATTTTGACTAGGTGGGTTCTATCAGTGAGCTAGTTTGCTACCCATCTGGTAACATTTGGATTTATGCCTAGTTGAAAGAGCTTATCTATTATGCCGATGTGGGGAATAGTGTCAAAAGCTTTGGCCAGGTCAAGGTAGGCGGTGAGCACCATCTTCCCCTCATCCATGGCTTTGATGACTGTCTTAAACAATTCAACCAAATTTAGTAGACATGACCTCTCCTTGACAAAGCCAAACTGTGTGGGATTGAGTGTTTGGAGGTTGCCAATGTTCTTGTTAATGAGGTCCATCATAATCCATTCCATGGCCTTGCAGACCAGGCTAGTTAGACTGATGGGTCTATAATTTCTCAGTTCGGTGGACGCTTCACCTTTGTGTAAAGGGATGACAGTGGCTGTCCTCCACTCAGCTGCAATGAAGCCAGTACTCAGGCTTTGGTTGAATAGGGTGCCTAGTGGTGCTGCAAGTTCCTGTCTGAGTTCAAGTAGGATGCAGCCTGGGATGTTATCAGGTCCTATGGAGGCTGTATTTTTTGCCTTTGAGAAAGGAGTGATGACCTGTTCCTTAGATATAAGGGGAAGGGGGTAGATACTAAGGATGCCATGATTTACTGATGGGAGGGACAACTGGGTAAAGTTTTGCTGAATCTGTCAGCCAGCAAGTTTGCTATACTATAGCATTTGTATATGTGGCCTCCTTGACCACCAGTTCTGAACAGATCTGGGTGCTTCCATTGAGATTGCAGACATATGTGAAGAAGTCCTTATGATTGTCTCTAGTAGATGTGGCCAATTTAGACTCGAAGTTTGCTTTGGAGGATTTCACTAGTGCTCTTATTTGCTTATTCACGCTAAGGAGACATTGCTTCCAACTGGGCACCTCTTGGTCTTGAACAGCAAATTTTTCCTTTTGTTATAGAGTTTATTTATTGGAGATGTCCACCAGACAGGTTTACTCTTCCTTGTGGAGGATGATTTAGTCCTGTCAGGTATTCCTGATTCCATGCATCTATATAAATGCTCGTATAGTGCTTTGGTGTAGTTTTGGATATTGGTTCCAGTTCCTACAGAGGGGGAGGGGGCTGTGAAGCTGTTTATACCATCCCTCAGGAGGCTGTAATCATCTTTGGAGAAGTTTTTATATCTGATCCTGGCTAGAGGGGGGCTGGGGGAGATGGTGACTTCGAAAGTGACCGCTTTGTGGTCAGATCTTACCAGAGAGGTTACTTATGTTGGTTAATACCAAGTCCAAGATATTATCACCTCTTGTGGGGGTATTGAATAGCTGTTCCAAGGCATTTGCATTGACAAAATCAATCCATCTTCATTAAAACCAAATACATACACTTCGAGACTGGTCAAACAGCATGACTATTAGGAAAGTACCATACCACATCACTGCTAGCTATAGATCCCCACTATGAACTAGGATAAGAACACCACCTGAGTTACTGGAATCTCTCACCATACAGCCCAACACCTTAGTCATGGGAGATTTCAGCTATACTTCCATAGACTGGGGACATACACAAGCAAAAACACACTAGCCCAGAGGTTCTGTGACTTTGTTAACACAAATGCTCTGGAACAGATAGTCTGCACCACCATTATGGGGTCTAATGTTCTGGATGTAGTACTCACCAACGTGGGGGGGGTTACTGTACTTCCCCATTCGCAATGCACTCCCTGGCTAGGTCAGACCACAAATCAGTCTCATTTAAAGTAGCTGCTGCAACTGACACCCTCACAGGAATAATAATTCTAAAAAGCTTTACCAAAGCTAACTACAGTCTATTAAGTGATTGTATAAAAAGCTTCAAACCACCCGAATCGCAGATGTCAGTGAACACTATGCAGAATTGCACAGAAATGTCCTGTACAAATACTTAAGAAAGTGCATAAACTCTGCTGTACCTAACCAGATCAAAACCAGGTCTTCCCGTAAAAACAAGCCACCATGGTGGACATCAAGTATAAACAGATTATATAACAAGAGGAAGAAACTTTTGTCCAAAAGCAAGAGGGATATCGTTCTGCAGAGGAAGAGTTGCCTCCTAAGCCTAAACAGAAAATCAGAAGTCTTGTAGTCTTCTAAAGCAAATTACTAAACTAAAATTGCATCCCTAGCCAAGAATAATCAAAAGGTAATTTTTAACTACTTGCAGAGTCTAAAAGAGAATGCCCAGCTATGTGCTGAACTGGTTGCAGATGGGATCACTCATACTACACCAGAAGATATCACCAATTTGGTAGCTGACAGATTCAGGGCAAACTTCACCCCCCCCCCCATCCCCACCTACCATATCCCAAAGCATACCTGACAGCAGCCCTCTGCCTAGTATCTCAAGAGATCAGGTAATCTCTGTGCTCGCCAAGGCCAAAAAAACTGCCTCAGTGGGACTAGATAATATCCCAGGTTGTTTAGTAAACAATCTAAAATACAACCTACTGGACCCACTTGGTGTTCTCTTTAATCATAGCTTGAGAACTGGCTATGTTCCTGCAGAATGGAGAACAGCAACAGTAATACCCCTGCACAAAGGGGGGCCATAAACTGACCCTGGGAATTACATACCTATAAGTCTAACCAGCCTCATCTCCAAGGCCATGGAAAGAGTTATCATGGACCTTATCAATGAGGACATAGGCAACCTCCAAACACTTGACCCAGCCCAGTTTGGCTTCATTAAGGGTAGATCATGTTTATGAAATCTAGTAGACTTCTTTGAGAATGTCACCAAAGCCATGGATGCAGGTAAGACTGTGCACACAGCCCATCTTGATCTTGCCAAGACTTTTAACACAATTCCCCACTCTGGCATCATTGAGAAACTCTCCCAGATAGGGATTTATCATTATGTTACTAGATGGTTAGCCAGTTGGCTCACTGACAGAACACACTCTGTCAAAATTGGTGACTCCACCTCCACCAGTAGACCCATCATGAGTGGAGTACCAAAGGGGTCTGTATTGGGCCCCTTACTGTTTGGCATCTATTTCTCAGAAGTCCAAGGCAAAGTAGATGGCCTTTGGCTCAACAAGTTTGCTGATGATTGCAAACTGGGGGCAATCACTGAGTCCCCCAGTGATGTCAACGTGTTACAAGAAGGGTTAACACAAATGATTGCTACCAAAGCCATGGGCTAAAACTAAATGCAAAAAATGCATTAGTATTCTCTTTGGTAAAATGGAATTCCATACAAATTACAATATTGGCAGCACCTCCCCTGATTTCCAACCCAGTGGTGTGAGACTTGATAGTAATCTGAACTTTGACCACCAAGTTTCCACAGTGATAAGGAAAGCCTTCTACCTCATAAACAAGGACATAGCATCTATGTCAAAGGATGTTATAACTCCACTGTACTCTACCCTCATCAGACCACTAACAGAGTATAATGCATCCTTTTGCATGCATCTCACCAGACACCTGCAGCAGCTGGAGAGACCTCAGAGATTTCACACTAAGAAAATACAGGGACTCTAAACTATGACCTTTGTGGTCAGGCTGAAAGCCCTGTCACTTTACTCTGTATCTTATAGGCTGCTGAGGAGTGACTTGTTCCTGGCCTATAGGGCAATCTCCAACCCTGCCCTAATGGAAATGCTGTACACCCACAAGTCAAATCACACAAGAATCACTTGCTCTAGGGATCTCAACCTAGTTTGTGACAACAGAACATGCTAGAGAGACAGATATGTCTCCCAGAGACTGTTGCTTCTCTGGAATAGACTTCCTATTCATGTAAAACAGAGCTCCTCGCTGACCCTATTCAAATACAACCTAGATAATTGGATAGGAGACCGCAAATTTGCTCCTGGAGTGGCTCGCATGTCCCTCATAGACAGAGGTAGCTGGTGTTGATCGCAGACCTGCTGTGTTCATGAATTTGTTCTGTGAACTACCCAAAAAGAACAAATGGGGATACTTGGGATTAACATGGATAAGCTTGAAAGGCTCTAGGGATGCTAGCCTCATAACATCCTATGAACCTATGAACCTGTAACATAATATGAAAAACTATTATAGGTAGTGGTGTTAGATTTTGAAACATGCAGTTTTTGCTAAACATTTCTGCACTTTATAAAATCTTCCGGAATTTTCTAGAGACTATGCATAAATAAGTTACCATTATAAGCTGCTTGTACTCTACTTTCTGCTCCACATGCCAAAGAGAATTTTAAGTACTGCTCACGGTTAAGTGAACTGTAGAATTTGTTTTGCCTTTGTTATCCTTTGCTGCAGACTGGTCCTTGAAATGCAAGGTCTCTATGAGGAAATACTTCATCAGATCATATATGAGTTATTCTTATCCTGTACTACATTTATATCTTCCATTGTTTTTTGAGATGTTCAATTTTTTTTTTTGGGGGGGGGGGCAGGCACATCACTTTGATTTGTTTCATGTACTTCAAAGCTTCTGTAGCATTTATCATTTTAACTGTATATTAGGCAACAGATAATATTAGTCATACTAGGTAGTGTGAGTTAAGTATGATTTGATGAAAATGTCATTATAAGTGGATGGCATAATAAAAAGTGACACAATGGATCATGTATTTGTTACTTTCCTTCTTTGTTCTTTGCATCAGTAGCATTAATGTTCATATTTGTATTTATTTGTACATGGTCATAACTGAAAAATGGACTACACTCAGTCCAGGCCATTTACCCATTTTCCAGAATGAATAAATAATTTGACATGTCTGGTGGCAACACACAGAGGGTTAAAGATATTATCTATGAGTCTACAGACAAAAAGAACTTTCAGTCAAGCTTAATCTTACAGCACAACTTATTACTAGTAAATGTAGTCTACCTTGACTGACCACATATACGGCTGTTCAAAACAAAAAACTGAAGAGCTTGAAGGTAGGGCAAATAATAAAATGGACTACTGTACATTTAAGGATTAGCACAGAGAAGGCTGTGATGAGAACGGCACATTATTTGACCTCCTATTTCTTTGCAAAATCAGTGGCTGTACAACCTCTCACATAAGGGGTCTAAATCGACACCAACAAGTAAACAAGATTCGCCTGGGGGATAGATTCCTAACTCAGCATGTTCTCACCCTATGGAAACATTACCACTAAAGCTGTAACAAAGTAGTAGTCTGGCTGTCTGTAAGACTAGTGTTGATGACTGAGTATAGACACAAATGTGCACTACTCTTATCATGTATAGTCCTGCCGATTTGGGAGGTGAGCATTAAGTGCTGGAAAAGGATGATAAAAACTTTTCAGTGTGTTGACTTAAAGATGGTATATATAGGCACTTACGGTCACTATGACTGTTTGCATAACACTGTTCCTGTTTTTATGCTTTTATCAAATCTTCTGTCACACTCACGCCTATATTTTTAATGCACATAAATATAATATTTGTGGTTTATTTCAATTGATCACGCCTGTCTACTACAATTCAGCAAATAACTAAAATATATCAGTACCATGATAACACATTTCAGTTTTCATATTTTTTATTATATGCAAATCCGGGTCATTTAAGTAAGCTTGAAATGGAAAACTGTTTAGCTTTCTGCAAAACTCTTTCTCAGTTTCACCTTCACTCTCCTCTAACATCAACAATCTAGGAATCAAACACTCTGCCAACATTAGGTAGTACCTACTGTGGATCTGAATGGAGAGATGAGAAAATCAGCAAGCAAGTGAGAGTAGTATTGCGGGAATTGAATTCATCTTGAAATCTTGGTGAGTAACTTCATGAGGTGGACCCTGTTTTTACAAAATCTCACCAAGACAACACTGATATATAGGCTGCATTTTATATTGCATATATCATGGACAGAAGTAGGTTAAAAAATACAAAGACAGCTGGGTGCAAAAGTCCAAGGATAAAAAAAGTACCCAATCCTAGTATGTGCAGTGATGCTAGGACAGGAAAAAATGATGGTGTATAATCCCCAAGACACAAAAACATTCCTACAATGGGCTGGGGTTGGGCCCCCCTGCATTGTAGAGGGAAGTAGTACTAAACAAAAACTGACAAATAACTAGTGCCAGAATCATGGACTTAAGGTAAATGCCAAAAAAAGTATTATCGTCTCCTTTGGAAATTTGAAAATGACATTGACAACACACCCCTAAGAGCTAACCCAGTAGTTTTGGATTTGGTCAAATGGGGCCCTAATCTGGGTAATGGACCAGCCCCCCCACACACACACAAACACACACACACATCATCACCCCCCCATAGTCAATCAAGTGTTTCACTACTTGGCTATTTCTCCCCAGTTACCATAAACACTGTTCAAACTTCTCAGAGTGCATACTATCTTCTTTACTTCTACAATGATTACAGATATTTGAATTTAATTTAAAACTTTTGTTTAAAATTTTATAGCACAAACATTGATAGACACTTGCTAAACAAAACAATATAATCCCATAATGGAAACAGACATCATTAACAGTAGACTTCTCTGCCCTTGAAACTTGCATTTATTGAAACCCCATATTGACAGAAAATGCACCTGGCCAGTGGCAGATAAACTTTACATATGGGGTGATTTCAAACCACAGGCCCCTTTAACACATTTTTAGGGCCATGCATACATGTATGTGTTCTTTGAGTCACCTTCCTGATTGTTGTTGTTGTTGTTTGTCTTTCGTTTTTTTCCTGGTAAGGGGTCGCCACAGTGGAACTCCGGTTCGGTAATGATTGGCAGTAGCTTTTTACGAAACGCTGAGGTGCCAGCTCGACGCCCAACCTTCAAAGAAGGCATGCCCAGTTATGCACGCATGTCTTTCGAATGCTACCCAACCTCAGGGAGGACATGCAGACTCCACACAGAAGGCACTCCCAAGCCACACCGAGAATCGAACGGGAGAACCTCTTGCTGTGAGGTAACAATGCTACCGCCGTACCACAGCGGCAATTATTCACCTTCCTGATTGTATTAAATTATATTCCTTGTATAATACAGCACCACTTATTAGAGTGTGTTTTAAATTTGTAGTTTTGAACACTTTCCAGTAAACAATGAAGCAAAATGTATGACCCAAAATGACCAAACTGCCCATTTCAGAACATTTCAAACATAAAATGCCACTCATACTTCTGAGATTACAATCCTCCAATATCAATTAATATGCACACTCTCTGCAGAAGTAAAAGTCATCTGAATCAGTCCACATTAAAAAAAGCTGTATCTAATGAAGAGGATGCTACTAGCAAACAGCTTTATATTTCAGTGTTTCATCTACAAATTCCGTGCCTGCTGCCCTTGAAGAATAAACTGCCTTTGTTACATCAAAAGAAAACAATTGGTAATAATGCAATAGGAAATGGCTGGTGAACTGAGAACAGGTTCATGATTACTAAGCATCTCATCCAAAGGAAGACACACTTAGGACTGCAGCACCTCCACTCCCCCCTTAAAGTGCAACACAATATCAGCAATCCATCTACAGGGTGGGGGAATAGAACCCACAGCCTTCTGCATCAAAAGCAAGTATGGTACCTGTTATGCTATGACCATTTGCTAAGCAGACCAATTGCATATTGAAAACAGACTTAGCATGAGCAGCAGCAGTAAACTTCTCTTCCCTTGAAGTTCACAATTCCTTGAAAATGAATTGAAGCTCACAGTTCCTTGAAAATTCACTGAATCTCACAATTCCTTGAAAATGCACAAAGCTTACAATTCCTTGGACATGCACAAAACTTACAATTCCTTGAAAATGCACTAAAACTCAGTTACTTGAAAATGCACCAAAACTCACTTTTTTAGTAGTTTCGTAGTTGGTATAGAGAATTCAGGCTCGTGTTTCCTGTACCCAAGGTACTGGGATTGAGCCTAAGGAAATTAACTAAATTGCCATCCCTAACTAGGACACACGCACACACACACACACACACACACACACACACACACACACACACACACACACACACACACACACACACACACACACACACACACACTCACACACCCTTACTTTAATGGTTGCTTCCAGGCAGCAGCCTGCAAGAATGTCTTGTATTTAAATTCCATGCGTGGAATGAGAAAAGAAGGTGTAAAGAATGGGTCTATATTGGTACCGCAAAAGTCCTATTCACCAAATACATAAACACCCACACATACTCTGCGAACCACGAATACACCGAATGCCCTAAACCGCAAAATTCAAAAACTCGAACCGTCATAGTTGTCCCACCCCACCGCCCGCTACATACTACCTACCCAAACAAAATAAATAAACCACATACATACACTAACCAAAACCCTACTTCTGACCGTAAACTAAACTCTACTTCTAACCCTAAACTAAATCTTGCATATACCACCATGTATGCACTTACCTTAACCCGCACCTTAACTCTAAGGTCCGTAACTATCGCACAGATACCTTAAGAAGCTATACCCAAACAAAATAAATAATCCACACACATACACTTAACAAAACCCTGCTTTTAACCCTACACTAAATCTTACATACATTACCATCTATGCACTTACCTTAACCTGCACCCTAACCCTAAGGTCCATAACTAACACACTTACCTTAAGAAGCTATACCCAAACAAAATAAATAATCCACAGACATACACTTAACAAAACCTTACTTCTAATCCTACACTAAATATCACATACCTTACCATCTATGCACTTACCTTAACCTGCACCCTAACCCTAAGGTCCGTAACTATTGCACACTTACCTTACCGAGCTATACCACAGAAGGGCCAACCATGACGAATCGACATTTTGGATTTCGCCCTTTAGGACAATTGATGTTTTCATGGTTCGATGAAGACGTGCCGGCGTTTATGTATTCGGGTAAGTGGACCTTCGAGGTTCTAATAGGGAACCGTAAAGAACAGGGCGTGTGCACTGATGCATGCAGGGATGGGATGCAGAGATGCAGAGGGCATTCTTAAAGAAGAACACCCTTAAAGTATCTGGCTCTTGTTTACTTTAATCTTTTCACATTTTAAGCACAAAAAGCTTCTAAAAGGCACAAAGAATGCTGCACCCCCTTATGGTTGTCACCCAGGGCAGACCACACCCTCTGCCCCCACATTAGTAAGTCTCTGGGTATGGTAGTACAAACATTTTACCTACAAATAAAACTGTATCCTTCTACAAAACTGTAACTAGTATCTTATTACTCAACAAATATAACAAATACAAATTAGTATTCTGTTACTCAGTAGTATCAACAGGAGAAATAAAAAAGTATTTTATCATATATATATATATATATATATATATATATATATATATATATATATATATATATATATATATATATATATATATATATATATATATATATATATATATATAAGGTATGAGGAAAAGAAAAGATTGGTTCAGGAGTATAAGTGTGGTGGTTTATTTACAGTCATCCATCAACTTTAAAGCACTTACATTTGTACTGTCGTTACAGATTGTTAATTTATCTATAGCTGTAACAGAATATGTTCATAAGTTCATAGATAAGTACTGGCCAATTGATCTGCAGACCATTAAAAACCTAGCCAAAAAACCCTATTCAAAATTTCCCTCCAGCCTCAAGGAGGGCAAGACAAGATAGACAGAGAGTAGTAACTTCCCATTAGGCTACTGAAACTAATGGGTGTGTGGTAACTAGAATCCATGATTATGCCACCCTTGTGTAATGGCATTACAGTAACTGTTTTCCAGGCTTCAATAATGTAGCCAGTGGAGAGGCTTAGATTAAAGGAAAACTTTGCCCTCTCCTACAGTTTAACTCAAATCTTAGGTTTCTTTTCTCCCTAGAATACGGTTTCAGTATTGTGTAGGTACTAGAAACCTACTTGTAATTATTAAATCTTTTACTTTCTTGCATTAGAATCAAAGGAAGGGGAAAGCCCACCTACTTTTTTTAAGCTTAACTTCTTACATACTTTACAGAGGAATTCATAGATGAAGTTAAATCTGTAGTTTACCCTGTGGCGCCCCAGCACTGGCCCAGTAATCAAGAAGCCTCAATCCTCACCCACTGACAACAGTGGGAGACATACACAATAGGAGGACGACAAGTACACACACAGTAAAGTGCAATTTCCCTTAAGAGCAGACAGAGACTGCAGTTAGTCTGGGGTTGGTGTCTCCTTCTTTATCCAGATTCTCAATAAGACTCCCCATTGCCACAGCTATAGGATTGAGATCTCAGCTGAGTGGTCAAGCCAAAACCTCCAGCACCCTCTCTGTCCAACCAGTGCTTTGTGTCCTTGCCCAAGTAGCTGACACACACACACACACTTTGAGGCTTGATTTATACACACACACACACACACACACACACACACACACACACACACACACACACACACACACACACACCTGGGAAAGGCTTTCACAAGTTTACTAGCTATGCCCCCTTCTGCCCAGACTATAAAGTAGTTTCCACTGCCACCAGCCACTATTTATCAGTTACTTTAAGACCCTTAGCAAAGGGTGTCCAATCTTACTGTGTAATGTCACTATTAATCCAAATGATAGTCTGACCAAGAGCAAGGGTATTTAGGAGTGGCCTGTACAGTGTCACCAAATACATATGCAAGTACTCTAAGAGCTTAAATATCTCTAAACAGACCAGCCACAATTGAAAGGTTTAAATATATTTAATAATAAATAATAAAAGAACTAGACAATACTAAATAAGTAATCAGTTACATCAGAGTTCAAAATCACAGTATATATTTAAAACAACAATGCAGGACATTCTCAAATAAATAAAGAAAATATCTAAACTATTCTTTACTATATTTCTCTCTGAATCTAAAAGAGTTACTATGCCCTAAAAACTTACTTACAGCAAGGCAAGTGCAGAAGGTGGTGATGAGTGGATGTTCTTGTTAGTCAAAGGCAAAATACAAAATGCCCAGTCTCACTCTGACAGAATTCTTAAATTAATATCAAATATTACTGCTGGGTTAGCTTGGATGGCATCACTTTTTGTCACCTGACTTCAGCTCCCAAGCTAAACCTCCTTTGTCAGAAACTAAAAGAATTTTAGCATCTCTCTGTGAAAAATACACATCTCTCAGATGTTTGCAGATCCTGGAAGTCATAAAATGATAAAACAGGTTGGAGGGTGGCCTAATGGTTAAGGTCTTTGCCTTACAAACACAAGGTTTAGGGTTTGAGTCTCACAAGGGATAATTGGCTAGGCTTAAAATGGCTCGCAAGGGCAGTTCGCCTAGTACTAACCTATGAACGTCTACATTTTAAACCTAGTAATTACTTCTCGTTCAAGACAATACAAAAATGTCTAGCTCTAGACATTGTGTCTGCTATTGTGTCTGCTACTGCATTGAAACTGAGAGATAACATCTCTTTTATTACATGGTTATGAAACACTTTAATTTCAACTATTTTCCCTGTTTTATTTTCACGTTAACCTCCTGTGTTCCAGTTTCCATTAAGCATATACATCTAAACAGTCACAATAGTGCAGGTGCATTCCTGTTCTATTCCAGTAGGGCATACTGTGATTACATTTTAGTTCAGTATTTTGCACACACTTCTGTATAAAGCATATCAATATTCACAAATTACATAGAATTATTTACAAATTCCAGCTAGCTGGGCTAGTAGTATTTCCCTTTGTCACATACCCTATCAAGTACTGCTGTCAAAATTAGATGGACAATTAATCATGCTAATGTCAGGAACACACTGCTGAAACTTAGAACTCCTAAATAAAGTAAAATAATGGCCACTGGCTGCAACAATTCTACAAAAGACAGTTTAATGGTTCTCAAACAGTAAAGCAAGACCTTTCGTCTTACTTCATTGAGTAAAACTTCCAGACAAAACAGCCCTGTAATCAATTATCTTATATACACAATTAAATCTAGTCACATGATTAAAGCAATTGAAAATTAAAGGACAAACACTAAATAAGGTCACAAATAACACATACAGTTACAAATGATAACATTAAAATATGATACATTAAAATTGATGACATCCCGTGGATGATGTATTCATTATGTTTGAAGGTGATGTTGATGATGTCTCAAATTTTATGAACTATCTGAATGAATCTACTCAATTTTTGAGTTTTACTTATAGTCTAGGTGTGGAGAGCATAGCTTACTTGGATATGGAATTATACAAGGATAGAAATGCTAAATTAGTTAAAGCTAAGATACACAGGAAATCAACTTATTCCAACTCATTCCTCCACTTCACCAGTTGTCACCCTTACCAATAGAAGAGATCGGTAGTGAAGGGACAACTGGTGCGAGCAGCCTGCATGGTGTCTGATGAGAAGGAATTTAGAGTTGAATGTCAACTATTGTATGATATGTTTTTAAAACGTGGTTACCCCCCACAACTATTAGATGAATTACTTTCTGAAGTACAGCATAAAAGATTTAATGGTGATTTTAACCCCATCTTAGCACCTAGACCCCATCTGGACGCTTTACAGACATCTAGTGTAGATTATTTACATTCAGTGAAACCGGAGTCATTTTAAACTCACTGTCATTATGTCATTCAGCATTGATGCCCCTGTTATAAGACAGATTATCTTTAAAAACTGGAATTTACTAACGTCAGACACGGACTTGGCTCCCATTTTTGAATTGTTCCCTAGGATTACATATAGAAGAGGTCTAACCTTAAAAACCTGTTGGAGAGAGTTAAAACCCCTTTGTCAAGAGCCACTGGTATGTACAAATGTGAGACTTGCTCATATTGCAGATATATGAAAGTAGGCAAAATGTTTACTGTCAGAGGTACAAAATGTATTTTATTAATAAAAGGTTTAACTGTCTATCTAAGGGTGTGGTCTATTTGGCAACTTGTAAACTATGTCCTTGCTTCTACGTTGGTATGACAGACCACAGGTTCAAGGACAGAGTTTATGAACATTTGTACAGTATTAAGAAACTTAAAGTGGAGAATGCTCTGGCTAACCATGTCCAAGAACATCCACAACATAGTTTTTGCTTTCGGATTATAGACCAGTTAGAACACAATCCCAGAGGAGGACCTCTCAGTTTAATGTTAGAAATCCGTGAACTTTTGTGGCAAATAAAATTGAATGCTTATAGCCCACCAGGGTTGAATAGTATGAGTTCATTAACCTGTGTACTGAAAATTCAGGAGCCTTCAGAGATAATCAAGCTTACCTTTTGCAAATAATAATATGTCAACAGTGTAGCTATTTATCCCCTTTTTCTCCTCTTTGGTCATCACATTATTGTTTGGTCATTATATTACTGTGTTTTATTTAATTTTATGAATGCACATTATTGTCAGATTATGTAGATTCCTGTACACATTTTAAATCTGCTGCAGTTGCTTTAATGTGTTTTAAGTTTAGTAACAATTTTTTAGTCCACCGATAACCATATTTTAATGTATCATATTTTAATGTCAGGAACACGCCAGCTGATATAAAAAGGCAGAAACCTGTGGAATTGTTTTCCACTGTTTTTATTGCAGAAAAAAGGAGAACTTAACACTCTCCCTTAATAGCAAAACAAAGCAATTAGATCTGTCAGGGATTTAAAGGCAGTTGTCACCTCTTCTGACAAATTTACATAAGCAGCAACACAGTACTGAAATGGTAAGCTTGGAATGTTGGTTATTTATAACAGTTTATATGTTGAGATAACTTAAATGTAGTATCAAAGCTTTCTGTGACATTTAGAGAAAAGTCAGAAAATATTTTTTCTTGTAAACTATCAGCACATTTACCATTTTGAAGCCCTCCCCCCATACACACACACAGGACAGAGCTACAGAAAGAGAGAGGCAAGTGGCAACCCTATCAACTAGGTGCACTGACACTGTTCATAAAAATATCTTTTATGTTTTGTTGCGACATCCTCCCAGATGGGCTGCATATATGGTACATGCAGATCCATGGTAAGAGATTCCCACTGACTTTGAGTCAGTCCTTACAGTGCATGAGCATTTTGTAGTCCATAAAAGAAATGTGGCCATTGATGGCACCATAATATACAGCTGAATTTACTTTAACATTACCATAAATTCAGCTGTTTACTATGTGCAGTTGGATTAAAATATTAAGAAAAGGAAATCAGAAGTATTTTACTGTGTTTAAATGCACACCCACACACATGCACACACACACACACACACACACACACACACACACACACACACACACACACACACACACACACACACACACACACACACACACACACTATATATATATATATATATATATATATATATATATGTGTGTGTGTGTGTCTATATATATATATATATATATATATATATATATATATATATATATATATATATATAGGTCTACTTCAGTAGACTGAAAGTTCACTTACACAGCTATCAGATAGGTGAGATGAAAATGTCGAAAACTGCAGAACACCAATATCTAAGAACACCAACTTTCCACTCCAGGTAAGTAACCACTTGCCCACCCTGGTGAACTTTGCCCCTTACCCCCACGGTAGTGCGATCTTGGAGTTGGTATATTTGGTTGGGGGGCGGGGGCACATCCCCCCACATAGGCATGTGTGGGGAGCACAGCCCCCCACATGGGTGGGTTGTCTTTCATTCGGTCTTACTATTTTTTCAGGACTGCCAAGCGGTTACTTACCTGGAGTGAGAAGTCGGTGTTCTGTGATGTCGGTGTTCTGCGCTTGTCGGCCTTTTCAGCTCAGCTGTCTGAAAGTCAGGTAACTGAACTTTTGGTCTATTGAAGTAGACCCATATATGTGTGTGTGTGTGTGTGTGTGTATATATATATATATATATATATATATATATATATATATATATATAGATATATATATATATATATATATATATCTACATATGGGTCCACATTTAAATCCCGAAATACTAAAATCTTGAGTTTTGAGATATCGAACACAAACATTGAGATTTCGATATCTCGAAATTTAAAAGTGTATAAAAAAAATAAAGACAGCTAAAATAAAGTGTTTGCAGGGGGGCAAGCCCCCCTGCACCCTCCACACCCCTTACTTAAATATACTAACTCAGAGATTGCGCTACAGTGAAAAGAACGCTAATGCTCCTGTTGCACTTACCGTTTTCTTCACTATAGCGAGATCTCAGAGTTGGTATATTTAAGTAGGAGGGTGTGGGGGGGGTGCGGAAGGGCTTGCTCCCCGGCAAACACTTTATTTTAGTTAAACCACAAGGCTAGCTATTCAAGTGTAAATGCTTCTGTGACACCAAAAGTAGATAATGATAAAATAAACAGAGTTCAGGAACAAACCAAAGCTGAAATTTATACTTCATATAAAACGATGTTAACTCCAATGTGAACTATGTAGCAGGAAGAATCAAATAAGAACCAGCGTTAGCTCCAACATAAAACTTTAATGGATCAATGGCAAGCATTTTCACCCTTCTGGGCTTCCTCAGGCCAATATGATTCTTATAAATCACACATCTTAAATACCTTAAATTAGGTGACATAATTTCCTGTGGTACATAAATTAATTAGTTCATTCTTTGAGATGACAGTCAGAGACACATTTATACATTTAATTTATACAGGTATAGCATTAAATTGATTAAAAACCTAAACATTTATTAAAATAAAGCATGTTAAGAAGTATATATATATATATATATATATATATATATATATATATATATAATAAATAAAATGTAAAAATAAAATATATATATATATATATATATATATATATATATATATATATATATATATAAACTTCATAAATTTAAGCAATCTTTAATTTCCTCCCTTTTAACATGGGTCTCATAGAAATTTTATCGTTGAGACCCGGTTTCTTATCTGCCCTAAGTCTTATGATCCACTTCACCTCACACATTTCTGTAAAATTCCTCACATCTCCACCTCTATGACCAGGCATATTAATTTGCATCACTAGAAACTTGAACACATGATCCTCTGATGTCTCAATAACATGTTTAGAGAGGGCATTTGTACAGGATCTAGTCTGAATTTTATAAAGATGTTCTCTAATCCTGTATTTCAGTTTCCTGTCAGTTTTGCCGACATAAAATGCCGGACATAACGTGCAGGTAGCTAGGTATACAACAAGTTCTGAATCACACGTAGCTTTTATCTTAAAATCAAACCTTTGTGAAGTCAGTGGATGTGTAAAAGAAGTACCACTATCTATATAATGGCAGAAATTACAGTTGTTACAAGGCATAGTACAAAAGCATGTAATGTGTGATATAGTCATCCTATTATCTGATGGATAGCACAAAAGTCTGTGTAAGTTCATTCTGTTCTTATATGTAAAGTGTGGTCTAGTTCCAACTATATCTTTGATACTTGAAACAACAGTTAAAATGTCCCAATGTTTAATAAAAATATTCCTAATCATATAAACATATTGTGTATAGTATAATGCAACTTTCATTTCAGTACATACTGGCTCTCTAGTGGGTTCATTCTCAGTGTTAATTAAGGCATTCCTATCCATAAAGAACGGTGCAGCTTCATATTTCCTTAATATATCTAAACCATCTAAGCATTTTAGGACTTCTTTTAAGCCTAAGACCTATGGAGTAACCTACTCTGTAAATCAGCTAATTCACCTTTATATGCTTCATTGCTGGAATTAAGTTGTGATATCCTTATAGCCTGTCCTTTGATTATATTTCGAAACACAAAGTCAGGATGCATGCTATTCCTATGTAGCAATACATTCTTATGGCAGGGTTTCCTGTATACACCTGTATTAAGTAAACCATTAGTCAACCTTTCTATATACACATCTAAATATGGTATATTTCTAAGTGACATATTCACAGTAAATTTAAAATATGAGGTTAGACTATTAATTTCACTGAAAAAGCTGTCCAATTCATTCTTGTCACCTGTCCAAATAAAAAAACAGGTCATCCATGAAATGGGTATAAAATATAACATTCTTCTTATAGCTGGGTAAAGTAAACAAATTGTAATTTTCCCAATCTGCCATGACTAAGTTGGCGTAGCTATTGGCACAAGAAGTGCCCATAGCTACGCCATCTTTTTGCATGTAAACCATCCCATTAAACATAAATATATTGTTTTTAAGTACAACCTCCAGCAATGTGCTTAAAACTTCAATTTGTAGTGATGAATATTTGTCATAAAACCTAGACATCTACGTATGCTCTCCAGTCCTTCAATGTTAGGTATAACTGTAAATAGGGATTGAACATCCAAAGTGACCAACCAATATGTCAAATCAGAAGAATAGTTGGCCATGCATTCATATAACATAATAAGGAACTGTTTAGTATCCTTTAAAATGTAATTGTATGTATTTACTGCGGGTCTCAGAAAATGTTCTACATATAAGGACATAGGTTCGGTTGCCCATCCCCGACCCGCTACTATCTGTCTCATGGGCGGTTGTCTGGGGTCCTTGTGAACTTTGGGTAGGCCCTGTATAATGGGCAGAAGGCAGTATTCGACTTAAAAAAACTTAGACAAGTCTTCACTTATAAAACCACTTGCAAAAAAATTGGATACTATTTGTGATATGTTCAGGATATATCTCTTTACATCTTCCAAATTAATGGTAGAATAAAAATTTGTGTCACTTAACATTTCAATCATACTATCATAATATTTCTTTCTATCCATAACTACCACAGGGCCTCCTTTATCAGCAGGTCTAATGACGTTGGTAGTATCCTTCCTAAGTTCATTTAATGCTGTTGTTAATTTTACATTCAAATTTCCATACCATCTTCTATGCCTATTATCATTATAATATTTATATAAATCATCTTCAACCAACTTCAAAAATGCAACAATTAACAGATGTAAAGCTGGAATACAGGTACTTTGTTTTTTAAAAGTGGGTCTTTCCCTATATTGGGAATAATTCCCAAATTCAAGTTTTAATTGTAGGTTCCTACTGAACATTTTGGCATCTACAATTGTGTCAGTTAAATCACTTTTCATGGATGGAATGAATGTCAGGCCCGTGTTCAATAGTTCTAATTCACCACTGGATAAAACCCTATGAGAAATGTTCCATACTAATGTATTACAGTTTATTTTAGTTAATTTGTTTTTTTTTTTCCACTGTTAAATTTTGAGATACTGAAATCTCGATGTTTTGAGTTCGATATCTCAAAACTCGAAATTTTTGTATTTCAGGATTTATAAGTGGACCTACATATATATATATATATATATATATATATATATATATATATATATATATATGTATACATATCTGTGTGTGTGTGTGTGTGTGTGTGTGTGTGTGTGTGTGTGTGTGTGTGTGTGTGTGTGTGTGTGTGTGTGTGTGGAGACACACACACATATATATATATATTTATATATATATATATACAAAATTTCCCTTTTGATTCATTTTTCTTTAAAGGGCATGAAGTACACATACAGGCATATAATCTAGTTCTCTGTTATACACACAGATACACACGTGCACGCGCACACACACACACACACACACACACACACACACACACACACACACACACGCACACACGCACACACGCACACACGCACACACACACATGCATATACACTCGTGTTTTTGTACACATGTGCTTTAAATATATATATATATATATATATATATATATATATATATATATATATATATATAGGTTTACTATTGAATGTGCGAATGCACTTCGTTCGAACGGCGACCTCATCGACGTGTTTGCGTGAACCGAAACTGCGAAAACTGTTCGCTAGTGAACTGAAACCGTGAAAACATCGACGATCGACATTACCGGCCGCGCAACACCTCCACACCCATGCTACCATGGGTCGGATAGGGGCGAGGTTTTGCCGTTCGCACATCTGGGAGTCAGTGTAGTGGCGATCGCAGTTCCGCGTTCATGCAAGACGAGTCGCACATGTCGGGATCGACCTTTCAATAGTAAACCATATATATATATATATATATATATATATATATATATATATATATATGGGTCTACTTCAATACATTGAAGTTTCATAACACTGAAATTCAAAACACTGACAGCAAAATATTAAAATCCCAAAACAAGGAAACTCAAAACAATGAAAACTCAGAACATTGAAGGTGGGCTTCATAACATTGAAAACTACAATGCACATGTAAATAAGATTCCCTCCACCTATAACAACAACTAACTAACGAACACACTTTCTACTATGTTTCTGCAGGGGGGCAAGCTCCCCTTTACCCCTCCTGTGGGGGGCTGTGCCCTCACACCCCACGTAAATTAAATATACCAACTCCAAGATCGCACTACAGTGGGAAAAAGTTAATTTCCTAACCTCACTGTATTGTTATCACCATATTGGGAGTGCAGGGGGGCTTGCCCCCCTGCAGAAATGTAGCAGAAAGTGTGTTTGTTATTTAGGTGTTGTTATAGGTGTAGGGGATCTTATTTACATATGCTATGTAGTTTTCAATGTTATGAAGCTATGTTTCAGTGTTCTGAAGTTTCATTGTTTTGGGTTTTCTGTGTTTTGAATTTTCGATGTTATGGTCTCAATATTATGAATTTCAACATTACGAGATTTCAGTGTTTTGAAGTAGACTCATATATGTATATATATATATATATATATATATATATATATATATATATATATATGTATATATACATACAGACACACACACACACACACACACACACACACACACACACACACACACACACACACACATATACACAAGCACATACACACATGCTATATATATATATATATATATATATATATATATATATATATGCATATGTGTATGCAATTCGTTCTTTATAAAAAACTTAACATAGTAGAGTTAAGCATTATTAATGTATACATGGTAGTACATGTTGCTTAATGTTTTATTTATTCACTGTCGCACATTGACTATGTGTTGCACATGCAGTCTTTGTCAATGTCTTTATATCAATATTTTTTTCTTTCTATTGCTAAGTGCATTTATTACTTGTTATTATCTTTGCCAATGTAGCCGGAGTTGTGGCTAAAAAGGATACTGGGACAAGTTCACTTTCCTGGTTACCAAAGTATAAATAAATATGAAGTACAAAAAAGGGGGATGAACATGACAGAAATAAATATGGAACTAGTAAAGCACATTTTAATTCTGCATCATTCATGAGAGAGAAAAAACTTTCCACTGAAGGCATTGGGAAGTATTTTATTTATTTATTTGTTTATTTGACATTATTAACTGACTGGGCAAGAAGCCCTTTTTCAGCAGAGACCCAAGTGGAAAAGCTACAAACATAATGAAACATAGTAAAACATATAGAAATATGTCTAAGCTGATAATGGAAACAAGGTAACAGACAGGCTTTGTTTGGAGTCCAACTACTTGTCACCTATAAATGTACAGCAAGGATATTTACTCCACTGAGAGTTTTCACACATTGGCATGAAAGTGTGATGGAAGGTCTGATAATTCTTTTAGCACTACAAAACAATCCCTTTACAAAAGCCTGCTATTTACCTACTTTCTGTTGCTAGAAGTAGCAACAGACATTTATTGCATAGGACAAGCTCTGACAGACACATAAATGAGGGTCAGTCAAGGATACATAGAAGTTCTGTTATAGAAGTTGTGTTCAGATGACAGTACTTCACAGTCCTGCCATTCTATCTTACTGACATGAGAAAACACCACCACTTCTTATGTCAAGCATGACTCATATAAAGAGGACTTGAAATGTATCCTAGGAGGAAGGAATGAAAGCAAGAAAACAAGATCACGTTACCAAGGCAGGCCCATCATCCGCCATGTTGAATTGTAAAAGAAGCACTTGGAGGGATTTTGAGGCATTAAAATAACTCAGAAAAAAAAGATACAATGAAAAATCAAAAAAATAATTAAATAAAATTCTCCAGGTATCCAAATGAGTTCTAACAAGCAAAAAAAAAGAAAAGTCCACAGTAAAAGCTAATAACTCAAACTGTCTAAAATCACTTTAATAACAAATATTAATGAGCAGCAACAACAATAACAGCAGCAAAGCTTCTGAGTTGTGATAACTTTCTGAATTCAGGATACAAAATGTCACTTCTATCAAAGTTAATTTATATCAGTAGCCAGCATATCAAAAGTAGTTCACAGATCATGTGACAATTTAAACTTCATATAACCCATTCTTAAATTAAAAAAGTGAGTTTTTATGATTTTAAATGTTAGTTTTGTTATACTGGGCTTTATGGTTTTAAAATTGTTGTATGAAGTTTTAAAATTGTCATGTGATCTGTGAATTACTTCTAATACACTGGCTACTGATATAAATTAAGTGATATTTTGTATCCTTCATTGAGAAAGACTTATCAGAACTCAAAAGCTTTGCTGTTGTTATTGTTGTTGCTGCTTGTTAATATTTGTTATTAAAGTGATTTTAGATGATTTGAGTTCCTAGCTTTTACTGTATACAACAAAAATATTTTCTTTTTAAAGAGTTTAAGTAGAGGTTCAGAAAGGCCATATTTGGCCCTGATAATCAGACAAGCTGATATGTTGCCAGGGCCCATGAGTGAAGTATTCCTAGTTTTTGAAAGGGCTGAGAGAACCTGTTCCACAATAATTAAAGGGGGTGGCTGGGATTGTGGAATCTGTGAGATTGCTGTAACTGTGAGTGGCGTACAATATGAACTAGATTTTTTAGCTAGAACATTAGCTATTTCCTTTGGGTCAGAGAGTGCACTATTTGGAAGCAGGTCTAGAATTTCAGGTAGCAGGGCCTGTTTGAAGAAAGATTTTTTTGTAGGTGGTAAAGGTTTTTTTTTACTTTTAAGAAGAGAATTCATGAATGTGCCGTCTATGGGGGGCAGAAATGCTTCATGTTTGGTAATACTGTGGTATTATTTACTGTCTACTAGGTGTATAAATCTAAGCATTTTTATTTTCCATAGTTTGAAGTAGAGATTTATTTTGCCTGGAAAGGGAAGAAATAATGTAGAGTGTGTATTCCCCTAAAGTATGAAGATATTTAAAGCAACACGCTGTCTTGCTTCAGTAACTATTGAGTTTGAAATACTGTATGTCATTTTTCATTGCTCTGTTGTTTTACAAATTGTTTTCAATGTGCTGTTGAAAAGCTAAGTGTTATCTAAGAGAACACCTAGGTAATTTTTCTCTGAGTTCCCAAAGAAGAATCAGTAGTCCAGCCATCCCAAAAAGTTTAATAAAACACAAAGCTTTCAAGTCTTACAGACTCTTCTTCAGTTTAGACAAAAACGGTAAATAACACTCAAGTTAAATAGTTGCAGCCAGCCAATCAAAATTCACAGTAACCACATGGTATTATAAGATAGGAAACAACAGTTCCTTAAATGACAATTATAGTATTCAAATATAAATATTCAAATATAAATATAATTTCAAAATTCTATGCCTAAATCTAAAATGTATAAGAGATATATAAAAATATATAAAATGTTAGTAATATTAAGTAACATATGTTTGTTTCTCCTTTAATAGGGGTTTTACACTATTTAAAGTGTTCAAACCATGTGGGTGATCCGCCCTAAGATCGTTAATTTATTTATATTCTTCTATCTTAGTTTTATTAGCTAGATCACCCCCTCTCATGTTAGGAAAGATTCTCTGTAAAACTCTAAACTTAAATACATGATCATCCCCATTAGTTAAAATATGCTTGTATAGTACATTAGATTCAATCTTTCTCCGTATCTCAGAGAGGTGACTTGAAATTCTGTCCTTACGTTTTTGGTTAGTCTTAGCAATATACAAACAGTGACATTTCTCACATTTAGCTAAATGAATAACATTTTCTGTCGTGCATGTAGCAAACACATTAAAAACAAAAGTACGATGTGAGATTGGGTGCAAAAATGAATTGGAAAGATTTATATGCTTACAAAATGTGCAGTTATAACATGGAAGTGTATTCTTCGTGTTAATAGATCCATCTGCTCCTTTATTATAATTAATGTCTTTATAACTTAAATATTGTTTTAAATTTCTTTCTTTTTTATATATAAAATATGGTCTGTCTTCAATCAATTCCTCAACTTCATTATCTGATTTAAGAATAGGCCAATTATTCTCAATGATGGATCTAATTTAAGGGGTGCAGCTATAAATTTTGTGACATACTTCACATATCTATCTTGTATAATTTTCGGTCTATCTATCAAGTAACTCCGATTTTGTCTTAAACAAGTAAGGCTTACCAGTCATATTCCTTTGCAGCTTTGTATAAGAGATATTGTGTTCAATCAATTTTAAATCATACCCTCATCACAAAGTCATCAGCCATAGCTGTCATTTCCTTAATAAAACCATCAGTGGTTGTGTTTAGCCTACTTGCTCTTATAAACTGACTCCTCACTATACTCTTATAAACTTTGCTCTAAGGTGAATGGTAGTAACAACAAAAGTGGATCAAATATGTGAGGAGTGGGTATTTCGACAAGTCATTTAAGAGTCCTGAAGATCATTATAACAGATTTTAGTATGTTTACAGTTTGTTGTTGATAATCCAATTTCACATAGTGAAGAAGCTGTGTTGCAACTTAGTGTAGAGCTGATTGGTATTGCTATGATCAGCTATAAGTACAATGTAACCTGCAATAACATTTACATTTGGCAAATCCCAAGAGAAGGGATAGAAGTAAAAAGAGAAGAGAAGTGGGTTTAAGACTTAGCCTGAAGGTATACCTGAATGGGTGATTCCAGTGGAAGAATAAGGGTTTTAAGCAGCTATGCAGAAAGTTATGATAGATAGCTGTTAAACCATGTATGAAGATTAGGTAAAAAGCTGTAGTCTTTCAGGTGAGTTAGTAATTGCTTGTGATTAATTATTTCCAAATGCTCTTTTTACATTTAAAAAGGTAGCATATGTTAATAGTCTGCTTTCCATGTCAGTGTATATTTATGAGATTAAAGACAGGGTTACAATCAAGAGTACAAAGTTTAGGACAGAATCCATGTTTTTATCATAACATATGCCAGAATGAGCTAGCTGGAGTTTTGTAAAGAATTATATGTCGTTTGTGTATCAAACTGATTTGTACAAATGTTTGTGTTTAAAAATGTATTTGCAAAGTTGCTTGTGTTGAAATATATCAATAGTGTGCCCTGCTGGAAAGAAAAGAAATGTACATGTATTATTGTAACTGAATTAAATATATAGGTTTTAATGAAGGATACTGGAAGAGAAGATGTTAATCACAATCCAGCCGCAGCAAACTTTGAGAAATATTTGAAATTAAATTAAGCCAAAAAGATGTTATCTTACAGTTTTGAATGCAGCCAGACACAAAATGTCTGTGAAACAAAGTATTAGGAAGCCTCCTTTATTGCTACTCTGCAAGGATAGAGGGTTGAAATTGTTTTATGACTCCCAGCAGCTGCAGCAGATCTGAGTAAAGCTCTATCTGTGTGTATGGTAACAAGTAAGTGCTAAAATCCTGGCAACTTCTAGTGATGGGGTGCAGTGTGGAAAACAGAGTCAGAAGGCCAGATGTGTGTGATGTAATTCTGTAAGCCAGAAATAATATTTAGCTATTAGTAGGAGATTGCTCTCCATAGTCTGTATTTTGTCTTGGATCTGACAACAAGGACCATTCACTCACTTCATCTTGCCTTGAGTTAGTAAGTGACCAGGGATAGTAATTCTCTAAATTGGTTAGGAAAGTATAACAATAATAGTTAAATTTTGTTTTTCTGTAACTGTGTAAATCTTTCCAGCTGTGTTATTTTCAATATTTCCTGTGTCTGAAACTCTGGTGTTTACTGTAAATAGATATTTAGTATTTTTCATGTTATTTTATTATTTATTAATAAATATATTTAAAATTCTCATTGTGGCTGGTCCTTTTAGAAAAATATTTGTTTTGAGAGTATCTGCATATATATATATATATATATATATATATATATATATATATATATATATATATATTTGGTAATAACTCTGGCCACTCTTGAAAGCCGTGCTGTTTGGTCAACATTACCATTTGTATTAATATATATTAACTTAAGTCAGTATAATTGGATACCTTTTAAGAGCCTTATAGTAACTGACTGTTAGCAGTGAAACTACCTTATAGTCCGGACAGATGGTGGCATGTGTAGTGAATCTGTGTCAGCTTTTCCCAGGTGTGTGTGTGTGTGTGTGTGTGTGTGTGTGTGTGTGTGTGTGTGTGTGTGTGTGTGTGTGTGTATATGTGTGTGTGTGTGTGTGTGTGTGTGTGTGTGTGTGTGTGTGTGTGTGTGTGTGTGTGTGTGTGTATGTATGTGTGTGAAAATTAAATCTCAAAGAGTGTTGTGTCAGCTACTTGGAACAGGGACATGAGAATGTTGGAGGACTTGGCTTGGATACCTAACTTAGGACCTAACCCTAAAACTGTGCCAGTGGGGAGTCTCATTGGGAATATGGGGGGAGACAGATAGAGACACCCAGACCCTGGGAAGAGTGTGTGTCCTGTGTGTTTTCAAGGGAAATTGTGCTTGATGCATAGAGGTCTGCATCTGGAAATACTGAGTGTATCCATTTGTATTCCAAGTGAATGTCCCTCTCCAGTGTAAGTGGTGAAGATTCAGGCTCCTTGACTACTGGCTGTTACCCTGTACTTGCTGTAGAATGCCCCACAAGACATTCTGAGATACCTAGTCATATGTCTTCTCCATATCCACAAAACACACTAGTGACAAGCTTTCATCTCACCAATATCTGTGTAATCCCAAAGTATTCATTCATGCTTCCTTGGCCAGGATGGAATCTGCATTGCTCCTTATTACTGAAAGGTGTCACTGTTGGATGAAATATTCTTTCTAGCACCTGACATAGTCTTTTCCATTGAGGATGTGGATCATGATCCTTCTATAACTGGAACAGATCTCCCTCTCCTTTTTTCACTGCCCTAATTTTCCAATTGAGAGGTAGTTTCCAAGCCTTCAAGCCTTCCATGCAACAGTGAAAATGTGTGTGTTAGCTATGACACTCTGATAGCGCTTTGTGCCTTCAGTATTTCCAGCTGTATCTCAATCATTTCTGCAGCTTTATGATAATAGAACTTTTAAATTACCACAGTGAAATCATCTGATGAAATTTACTTAAATTCAGCATCTGCTTTTGGAACTGACTATTCAGAGGAAGGAATGTCCTCTGGATTCAGGAGCTCTCAGAATATTCCTTCCATCATTCAACAATGTCCACAGTCATGATTAGCATTTCTCCACTTTTGCTGGGCAGTATTACAGCCAGTGAATCACCAGATGGTTTGCCACAACCTTTGTGAGGCAACTGAAAAGTCTTCCTTCCTTCCTTTGTGGCTTTATCTTACACCAACAGAAAAAAAGTCTATAGTGAGTGGGAAAACTTTTGTTAAATGGAAAAAATATAAGACTGGTTTTGCCAGCCACTATATTTAAACATCTGTCATCTTTTATGTGATCAAGAACTTTATTAAACCAACATGAAAATAAACTAAAAAACAATAAAAATATGAATAATAGCTCTTACATTACATAATTTTCTAATTATTAATGCAAATAAAAGAAAAGTTATGAAACATCATCCTGAACAACTAAATGGATAACTCATGACAACAGAATCATACAATTCATAAATATGGTGAAATACATAAACCCTTTAATCAACATAAATTAACTAGATATACTCACCATTCTGATGCCTATTGCAGAAATAATCCATATATAATATATGATCATCCAAAGACATGGCTTTACTTAGTCCTGAGGAATGAATGCCAGACTATTTATAATCAATCTCTATTCATTCAATCAAGAAATAAGCATTTTTTATGATGCAGACTGTTTTATGGTTACTTGCTTGCTTGTAAAAGAAAAAAATAGAAACTTGGATGTGAAGTTGTATGTTAATAAAATGCATGCACAGTTTTCATTAATCCTTTTATATCACAAAGGTATTCTGCAATATGCACATAAAAGCACTTTGAGGATTGCCCAATATAGAATGAGTCACATGTACACAGGGCCATATGAATAATCCAGTCTGTATTACTGTGCTTGTAATATAAAATACTGGATTATGAGCGGGTTTCCGATCATAATCTGCTTATTATGTGTTGACATGTCATGAAATTAACCTTGAAAGGTGAATCTTGAAATCCTTGTCAAAAACACATAATTAAGGGTTTTGATCAGACAGCCAATCACAATTCTTTGTAATGCATGGAGCTTTATCTGCTTCATGTACTACTAGTTACATAAAAAAATAAAAGAAAAAAAACGCTAAGTGTTTTGCTGGCTTTCAAAGCCATAAAGCACTTAGCAAGTGCTGTCAGGAAGACAGTGTAACAAAGTCCATTATGTTCACACTCACCTTGCCATGCCTCTCAAATTTCCAGATTTTCGCAGAATGTCCAGATTTTTGTCTTATATATGTGGTCATTTCCTCATAAAATATTTGGTTTCCAGACAAATCACTGAGGATTGAAATCACTAAATGCTACTATTTATTTCACTTTCAGACTTCCTATCCCTCAGAAAATGTTAGTGAACATGCATCCTGTTATTCTAGTTACTTTCTAAGTTTATGAAAGGAAATGAGGGGCACATTATTGGTACAGACAGCTGGCAGAAACAAATCTGTTTTTTTCTTTTGCCGTTGTCTTCTGCTGATCAGTTCTAGCAGATTTGATGGGTCTATATCAGAACATCGAAGTTTTAAAACTTCGAATGTTCTAATATTGACCTGTTTTGAGCAAACGCTAAAAATAGCAAAGCTGCAGAACACTGAATTCTTTCCTAGGGAAAGAATTTGGTTGGCCAGTTCTGTGGCTTTGCTATTTTCAGCACTGTGGTGGAAAGTTACGGGTCGGTTTCAGGTAAGTGTGCGATTGTGTGGTCATTAGGGTTAGTGCGCGGATTAGGTGAGTTAGGATTAGGGCACGGGTTAGGTGAATTAGGGTTAGGGGAGGGTTAAGTGAGTTAGGGTTAGGGCGTGGAGGGTTAAGTGAGTTAGGGTTAGGGTGCAGGTTAGGTGATTGTGCGATAGTGACGGACCTTAGGGTTAGGGTTTGGGTTAAGGTACGTGGATAGATAGTGTATGTACAGCTTAGTGTAGGGTTAGTTGTAGGATTATAAGTGTATGTGTGTGGACTGATGTTTTTTAGGTGTGCTTGTGGTTGTGTGTATGTGTTTCGGAATAGCAAATTTTTTTCCCAAGGAAAAAATTTGCTGTTCTGAATGGCCGATATTATGTGGTTTAGATATTTTAGGTTCAATGAAATAGCGCTTGCTATTTTCATTTTTCGATAGCGTGATATAAACGCGATTTGACTGGCTAGTGTGAGACCTAACCTTAAAAAATTAAGCAGGGGGTGTTTAACATTTGTTAAGATCAGGTCTCTCACTATAGTAGCACTTAACTGATTTGTCTTTTTCCAGATATTAGAGCATAATCAAGCACGCTGCATGTACCACATGAAATATTATATATAATTGGCATTTCTTGTGGAAAAGGTTGGAAGGCATAACACCTTCAGACATACATTCCAATGGTCATAAGGCTAACATTCAAATAAAGATAAAGAAGTAACATTACTTCCAATATTCGAAAATTGTTTATAATCATTAATGAGTTCAGTCTTTCCTAAAAGTAAAAAGGCATTCATTTGGCAACATCTCACTTTATTTATCCCCTAACAAAATACCTAACAAGATATTTTAATTTTTATGCACAGTATTAATAAAATGGTTAGTATTACTTCTATATTCAGTAAGAAATCTAATTCGTGTAAAGTTTCCTACTCTGGCTAATTCTTGATCAGTAAAGTATCCTGTTACCTCATGATAACGTCTATCATAGTCTTATCAATCTGATTTGGGGAATAATAGCTATTATAAAACACCTTCTGGCCACATTTCCTTGCCACTACCTCAGCTGCTGGTGTCTTGAACACAGTCCATTCAGATTCAACCCGACACCTCCAAGTATATAAATAAAGCTCTTTTAGAGATGGGAGGTGACTTCAACATGCATAGAAACACTGGCTAGGTGTTTTCAAAGACTCTCATTACATGCTTGGGTTTCTTGAATCTGTCCACCCAATGCTTTGTCATGTGATCCAACTTGCCACCAAACAGTGATCATTTGACAGTTCAGCACTTTGCTTGACCCAACTTTCCAGAATGTATGACCTCAGATTGGATGACACAACTATGGAGTCTGTCACTGACCTTTTATTCAGGGTACTTTTATACGAAATACATTTATGGGCATTCTTGTGTTTTTTTTTTTAAATCAGTTATTTTCTAGCAGTTATGCCCCTCCAAGTATCTCATCATTCCCCACATGACTTTTGGCATCTCTTAGTCAAAGTGTTAAATAAGTGGAAGGTACCTTTCTCATGCTACATCCAAAGCCTTTAAGAAACCTGAACACCCTGAATAGCTGTTGGGCACATATGCACAAACAACAGGCACAGATCTCTTTATTCAACTGACTGTCACATTGAAGGGATCTTGCCATTAAATGTCACATTCCAATTGGATGACACCTGGCTAGGGGCTTGTGAATATTCCCCACACCCACTTGGGGCCTCTCCGGAGTGTCATGTTCAGAATATGAGAGAGACAACCACTACTCATGAAGTCTGGAACCAATGCTGTGTGCGAAGGTAAGACCGAATAACTCAACTTGAAAAGATCAACTGTTCAGACAAGTTGTTCTTGTTTCCCCCAGCCTTCAGGTGTTGGTCTACTGCCAAGTTCCATTTTAATCCATTTCACTCTAGCCGACCACATGATTAGCACTGAGCCTGTCAATGACACTTTACTTTGGTGGTGATAAGTCCACACAGTGGTCTCATGTGGCTTTTTCTGGCTCACTAGTGAACATCATTCATAGATCTGGTACCAGGTGTGGTTCCTAGTGTTACTGTTCCAGGCAAGGTTCTCAACATCTTGACTGAATTTTTATGGTGGGCATTTTAGAATACAGTTTGTCTTGCTCCTCCTTCCAGACCATTTTACCCTCAGTGACAGCATTAGAGCACAAATCTCTAAACGACATTTTTCTAAGGATTGCTATGGCATAGAAACCTCTCCAGCATGATAAGGCTGTGATATCAGGAGGGGTCAAAAGTGTAATGGCAAATAAAATACTTCTGTATTTCATAGTGGGTACTGCTGTGTCATTTGTTTAATTGTAGTCAGCATTTCAGATTAATTTATGCTTTCTTTGGCTTTAAATTGTACAGTATAACACCAAATTTTGCTAGTTTAATAGAAGTAAGCACTTATGGCATTGTCCTTGTTAACGTATGTTAATTTGCAGCAGCATTCCATATTTATTATGTTATGTCCCTGTTCCAACAGTTAGGCTCCTGAAAGGTTTCAAACTACTTTGAAACACCCATTCTTCCCACACAAAATACATCGGTCTGAGATGATACTTAAGTGGTCAGCAGTTTTGTCATATTCGGGACAGCTGCAAGAGATTCGACAATGTTAGCCCTTTCTTATCCAGGTGTCTGGATGACATATTTCATTGCCAGATATAGGGACAGTTTATAAACTTGAAAGAAACTCAGCCACATACGTCATGCTCTCAGTCATTATTTTTGAGCTGTAGAGCACTCATGTCATCGTCACATAGTGGTCCAGCCTTACTGTACCTGTGCTCATCAGAGGAAATGAGGGGCATGTTATTGGTAGGACAGCTCCCACCTTTCCACCATATTCTCCCCTAATATCTCTGGCACTGTTCATATCCTGAGCAGTAAAATGCAGACTCTAATAACTGCAGATAAGGACCCATTGTTTTAACTACTGTGTCTGAATATATATTGCTGTGTACTGGATAAACTGCAGGCTGAGTAAATCACTATCAAGTTTTGCCAGTCCTTTATTAGATCTGTTTGTCAGCCACTACGATGCTTCAGTTCTCATAATCATTTTAATACCATGGAGGATGTTTAGGCCATCTACTAGCCCTGACAGGAAGATTGTCCCCCTAACTTCAGCTTCTGCTGTTTTTTACCGGTTTACTCTTCTAATACATTTTCTTACAAGTTGTACTTTAGTCTGAATAGTAAACATATTGAGGATAATCTATATATTCCATGAGTTCTGCTCTCCAGAGACTAGTGTGGACTTTTTTGTGAAAGATGTAGTATACATTTGCATTTATTACATTTATTCTCCTAGTACAGGTGGGCTCTGAACTTCATGAACAATGAACTCTTCAATCAGGTTTCACTCGAGCTGCAGAAAGAAAGCAAGAGTTTGTAGGGGAAGGTTTCAAGGTTAAACAGCTAACAATCTGTTGTGATTTCTACATTCCAGCACACTGCATGCATTTTAATATCATTTAGTAACAGAAAATCTGCCTAAATATTTTACTTTGTTGTAACTTTTGTAATACTTGACATTTATTTATTTATTGCATTTGCTGCTGTTCCTTGGGGGCGGGATTTCAGATACCCATAAAGAGAGAAAGCTGTTCTTTGATCAGATTTCACTTTGCCTCTTCAGACGAAGGAAGACTTTCTGGGAAAAGGTCTGTGACTTAAAAATCAAACCTTAAGACAGTGGTTTCTGCTCTTCAGAGAACTATAAAATTAGATGGTAACAGAAACTCTGACTTAACTATTGTGCTTTTATGAAGTTTGTTGTAATTAATTCAGTGTCTATACAGTCTGCTGTCATTGAGGTTGGGCTTTTTTGAATGTACAGTAGACACCTCTTTGTCCAGATTTCATCTAGGGTACATAGAGGGAAAATTACTTTGCTTCAAAGGATACTTTGAAGGAAATTTTCCATCTTAAACTACAAACGTCTTGTTATCAATTTATAATATATGCATATTAGCATACACTTTGTCATGATCTGTTAACAGGAATTGTGCCTTAAATATTATATTTCTATGGACAGTGTATTACTCAGGAAGGAAACTAGAAGGAGCTTTGACTGTTGTCCCCAGAGGCTGTTAAGTTATATTAAGCAGGCTTGTCACACATGAGTGAGATATCTAAATAACTTTTTCTTATTTCACTTAGTATCAGTAAGGCTGCATTTAGTGCACCTTGTCATGTCAAGGACAACAATTATACTTTTGATAAGGGCAGACAGCTAGATAACTAAGTCCAGAGTTGTAAACACTATAGTAAATGTGCTTTATAGTAACGTATTATGTGAGGAAAAGTCGATTCTTGTATTTTTATGTTTAGCTCATTTTATCCTTGGAAAAGTAGCTTGTGAAGTGTGCATATAAAAATAATATATACTTCAAAATGAAATGCATTTGATTTGAACAAGGTAATCAGCTATGTAGTACTTTGAATTAATGTTTCATGAAGCCTGACAATGATGAATGCTTTGAATAAAATGAGTGGAAAAACAACCGTAAAGTCTAAACCAAAATCCAAGAAAAACGGCTATGTCAGCATACAGGGTGTATATCCAAAGTAGTATTTATTGCATAAATTACACAAGCGCTTTCACCCTAACTTAAGTGTTTTAACGCTTGAAAAAGCCCTACAATTTTTCTTGGATAATGATGAATGCTTTATTGATTATTTTTGTCCTAGATGGCATAAGAATCTAAGGACACAAGATGTCACAAGATAGATAAATAGGAGAAAAGTAGATTAAAGAAAGGTACTGTTAATTATGAAAATAGGAGAAAATGATCTGTTATTTAATAATTACTTTTTAGCTGAGTTAAGATTGCAAGGCTCTGAGAAGTGTCAAAGACAGGTAAAGAGGAAAAAAGTAATGTTAGTTATCGAAACAGGAGAGAAAAATAGTAATAATATTATTTTTGTATGAGTGGACATAAGAATCTAAATGTACGAGAAGTGTCATTGAAGTAAATGCAAAAAATATCGTTATTTATGTTTGCATCAAAACTGAGCAGCAGAGTAGTGCTTCCTCAAACTTTACAAGTATTTTATATGTTTTATATGTGCAATCTGTGTGCCCGCGCGCGTGTGCGTGTGTGTGTGTGTGTGTGTGTGTGTGTGTGTGTGTGTGTGCACATGTGTATGCAGCATGATGGCTAGACAAAAAAAATGAATCTACTGAAAACAGATTGATCATGCCAAAGATACTGGAAAGCATTATATGTCTTATGTTAGACATACTGATTTTGTGAGTTTACCATGTCTTGAAATTTAACTATCTCTGATGTTCAGTAACCTCAGAATTGCTAACAAATTGTCATTTCAGGGTGTGCAGCCCAATGGAGAAAGTTCAATCTGTCCTCTACAAAAAAGGGATAGTCTGTACTTAAGTTGGTTCAAGTGAAATATTTTATTAGGAGGATAAGAAACTTTTGTTCAGATGATCTACACTTCAATGATGGAATATTGGTGTGTGTGTGTGTGTGTGTGTGTGTGTGTGTGTGTGTGTGTGTGTGTGTGTGTGTGTGTGTGTGTGTGTGTGTGTGTGTGTGTCTGCGTCTGTGTGTTTTAGCTAGCATTTGGTACTACAATAACCCTTACAGCCTTCTACAACTTCTACTTTAAGTGCAAAGTTTTTTCTCTTTTTCTTTTTGACTTTAGATCCATTTGATACAAGAAGGTTATGTTTTGTTGTATGCTTATAAAATAAAAAAATATTAATAAGCTTGATGGCTGCGGAGGCAGATAAATTGATAAACAAATAAAAGGAGTGTCGTGAAGAATAATGTAATTTATTTATGCTCAGAGATATGATAAGAGTACTAAGACATTTTATTCAGATTTTGATATTTTTGTAAAAAGCTCTCAAGTTTATTAAGCTTAAAAGTTATGGCAGAATTTATATTTATAATAACACTTTCATCACAATGAAAAAGTATAAAGATGCAGTCAATATTTGAATGTATGACTGTGCGACTGCTTGCAGGCTTTGTCCCACCACTTTGTGTTCAGAGAACAGAAGTAAAACATTGTGTAGTGCACAGCAGCTCGTTATGAACTAGTCTTGTTTTCTGTGTTATTTGTGTGTGTGTGTCTGCTTCATGTGATGGATTTCTGGGCTGTTGCTAAAAATGCATTAAGTTTTGCTGTTGTTGGCAGAACAAATTCTGTGATATTCATTTTTGAAGAATGGGGAAACTATTACATGTGAAATCCAGGTCTGCATGGAATCGGGGAAGATCTACCATTCAGTGAAATGGTATCTACTAGAATGGATACTTGCTCCATGGGATAAACAGGCTCTCCCTGTGTTTGCATTTACATACTTGACTGTAGGATCAGTAGTGTTTTACATTTTTCACCTTTACAGGGTATTTCTCTTTACTCCATAAGAAGAGCAGATGAAATGCCCTGCAAAAACAACCAGTCAAGAAACAGAAACAGCAGAAAAACCCTTAAATGTTTAAAGGGTAAAAATGTTTCATGTGATATTTATTGTTACCAGGAAAACATAGTTAATATGACCATTCCTAGCATTCAAGAATACAAAATTAATTTCATTTACAGAAAAAAACAAGATTTCAAAAATTGAAGACCCTTTAAATTTACTAAAAAGGGAGTCTAGGATTTAAGTCCCCCCACATTGTGGATGCAGGGGGCTTGTACCCATGTGAAAGTCCCCCCACAGTTTCAAGGTGTATGCAGTTCCATGACTTTAACTTGTCCAGTTTGCTGTCAGCAGGTTATGTGTTGACTTCATGTACATGAATAATCTGAAAGTATGGAGCACATCAATTTTTAAAATAATAAAAACACAAACTTTCAGGTGAAATACTGCCCTTCTTTTCACAAAGAATGCTTAAGTGATACTTAATTTTGATTGCCTAATAGGGTGTGCTGTGTTGTTTAAGACTTGCTGTTTCTTTCATTTGAATTTCATTTTATGAGACCTAAAGAAGGGCTGTATTTCTTCTGAAAGCTTCTCTTATTATTTTAATAAAGCAAATTGATCCATATATTTAGAGACATTAAACAGTGATTGTGTGCTCAGCTATTTTAATACTGTTACAGGGATCAGAGAAATACAGAGAGGGAGAGGGAGAGATAGCTGACACAATGTTGATATGAAGTTTGGAAAGCAGACACTCCTGTAAGAATAAGGTGGAAACATGCTATGTAAATTAAGACAAGAAATGTATTGTTTGTTTTTATAACGTTCAAAGTTTAGAAATGAATACACAGAAATGTTGTATCATAATGTGAAAGTGCATAGGACTAAACTGGGAAATGTAGAGTTATGTATGTAAATGTTGTGCCATAATGGGGACATTCTGTGCTTTGCTTTGAAGTGTACTTTGCAACATGCAGATACATACTGTAAAAATGCTAAGTGATAAGAGCCAAGTCTACAGTAATAAATTGTGCTGTGTGAGGCATCAGTTGTATATTACGTTTTTATTTTTAACATATTGTAAAAATGCCATTGATGCAATGCAACATATATGTGCATAAAGGTACGATGTACTGACAACTCATATTGTCATAGACTTACAGTCATAGATCAATTTTGACAATAGTTAGTGGAGCGCTACAATCTTAGACATTCTCAGTTAAAACAACTCTTTTTCTTTTTCATTCAGAACTACTTTATTGATCTTGCAGGAAATTACTTATGTTACAGCTGCACAGATAAACATAGACACAACATAGACCATACAAAGATGTCGCATAATTAGATATGATAGATACTATATATATACTGTATATATATATATGTTAACCCACATATATACCAGCAACACCTGACATAGGTACACTGTTGACCATAGCCAAAGTATTAGATGAGTTTGATACTACATATAGTAATGACATGAAAGGGAGAGCCTTTCATATTAATTACCACTAACACTAGGATATGGGGTATTGCACATTACAATACTTTAACTAAGGTATAGCATATTGCACAAAGCATATTTGCAATGATGACTAAAATTGCACTGAAAAAAAGAGATTAAAGAGAGATAAGAAGGATGGGGAGAAAAGAAAACCACAGGTAAAAGTTTAACATTGCACTATGTGGTCTCCTTCAGTGGTGGAGGTGATGGTGGTAGGATGGCACGAGGAATTATAGAGTCTGGTGGTTGTGGCCAGAAAGGATTTCCTGTGACATTCAGTGGAGCACTTTATGCTCATCAGTCTCCTGCTAAAGGAACTTCTATGTCCATCCATCACTCTGTTGAGTGGGTGGTCAATACGTTTCATGATGGATTTAGTTGCGCTAACATTCTTCTCTCAGCCAGCATTTCAAGGGTGTCCAGTTCTTCTCCAACTACTGAGCTGGCCTTTCTAATCAATTTATTGAGTCTGTTTGCCTCAGCCTTCCTTTATGCTACTACCCCAGCAGCACTGGCCACTATAGTCTCATAGAACAACTGCAGCAATAGTGTTGCCAGCTCCAAAGGATCTGAGTCTTTGTAGTAAGTGTAGTCTACTCTGACCCTTTTTATATGCTACCTGCGAGTTTTTGGACCAGTCCAGCTTACTGTCCAGGTGCACTTCCAAATGCTTGTAGTCCTGAACAATCTCCACTTCAACCCCCCCCCCCCCAATTGAATGAGGGGTCATTGAGGGATGAGATCATGATCTCCCTAGATCTACTACCAGCTCCTTCATTTTACTGATCTTTAGCTGCAACTGATCAGTCTTACACCAACTCACAAAGCTGTCCACCAACCTGCTGTATTCCAGCTCACAAAGGTGTCCACCAACCTGCTGTATTCCAGCTCACAAAAATGTCCACCAACCTGCTGTATTCCTCGTCTCCATGGCTGATACTTCCTACTTTGACCAAGTCATCCAAGAATTTTTGCAGGTGACAGCACTCAGTGTTATAGCTGAAGTCTGTGGTATACAGGGTGAAAAGGAAAGGTGATAAAACTGTCCCCCTGCAGTACTCCAGTGCTACACGGCACTGTGTCAGGCACACAGCCCTGTAGTCACAAATATTGGGACCTATCAGTCAGATAATCCAGGATCCATGGAATTAAAGGAGCATCCACATTAATTGCTGACAGCTTACTCCCCAGTCTGTCTAGTTGGATGCTGTTAAAGGCACTTGAGAAGTCAAAGAATATGATTCAGAGGTATCCTCCCTCCTCTTTGCCTATATTCCTCTTTCTCTCTCTCTCTCTCTCTCTCCCTATAAATATATATATATATATATATATATATATAGATAGATAGATAGATATACACATGTACACACACACACACACACACACACACACACACACACACACACACACACACACACACACACACATATATACATATATCTGGGTCTATTACATTTGTCTCAATGTTCATTTGCCTGAAACCCAAGTGCTCCAACCCATTTAACTGAAAACTGTCTCCACAACAAATATGCCATAAAAATGATTTACAGGAGGACAAGCCCCTCCTGCATCCCACACCCATTACTTATATATACTAACTCCATGGTCACTCATTTGGGAAGACAAGACAAAAGTACCACAGTACTGCAACACAAACACAAACATCTACACATCTGGGGTATAACATGATGCTGACCATTGCAATCTACACATAATCTGCTAGACTCACATCTCTAAAAACTCCTCTGATAAGAAATGACACCAGCACATACTTTCTGTAGACTTCTGTGGTTTTCAGTTAAATGAATTTTCTATAATAACCATTTGAAATGTCAGGACCCACTAGAGTAAGTCCTGAAACATGGAGACTAAATGGCCAAAAGAATGGACTTTTATATACGGAGTCCAAAATGACATTTATTGGAATATCCCATTTTCTCCGAGGTATGGAGCTCTCAGAGTTAGTATATATAGGTTTGGGGAATGTGGGGAGCTTGCTCCTACCCCCACAAAAAGATGTTTAAATGAGGAGTGATTTCTGAGATTCGCTTTTCTCTGTGTGTTCAGTCTTTTTGGGGGGAGGCTTGTCGACACTCTGCATTTTGAGTGCCGTCATTTCAATAAGCGGCCATGTTCTACACCTTCACACCCACATATGTGCTTCTCTATATAAATGCCATTACTTATCTTTATGGCTGCAATGCACACAACCTCCAGTTTAAATCAGAGCCAGGTCACTGTGGCCTCATCTTGTGGAATAAAAAAGCTTGTGAGCAGTAGATAGTTTTCAACCCCTGACTGCTCCACAGTTCCACTTAGTAGTC